>NC_135211.1:31819518-32074518 GCF_052324685.1 Brachyhypopomus gauderio | reverse complement strand
GATTCTTGACCCGGTTAGCTGTCTTGCCGAGTCCTGAACCAGAATGCGTCTCCCAGGCAACAGTGCTGAGGTCAAACTAAATTTGCTGGTCTTTAAATCACCGGTGCGGCTAAGTGCAACTTATTCATCCTGCGATTGTTGTTTTGCGTCAGGAGCTGGAATTCAGAAGTGTTGTTTTGTGTCAGATGCTTCCAGGTGCTGTAAAAATGTTGGAAAAAGGGTCATGCTTATGCTTTAGTGGAAAATGATGCGATTGGCATGCTTATGACGTCATGGGGTCTCTGTTATTTGATAGGACAGCGGTGGTTTGTCTGGGATCCCCATCACAGGACCTCGTGGGTTCATGGGATCGGCTACAGAGAGTGGTACTCTAGCACCACGGTGATCTCATATATGGAAAAAGAAACACAGCAGTCAGCATGTTTCAGTGTAAACGGACATATCGATAATATGCCCACCATCAATTATAAATCCCTTTTGGTATAGTTTCAGTATATGTAAACCCCTGGAGGGATGGCTGTTACGTTTCAGACCTCAGATCACTGAGCGTTTTTATGGCCTGAAGTGAAGTTACTGGCCTGATGAAACTGGACTGCAATCTCTCCTAAAACAAACGACTCTGCGTGATGGCCCGTCTTCTGCAGGATCAGAGCAAGTAGACAGCCGAGCCTTGACTTAATCTCTGTGCAAACACGACCGTCTGTGCAGTTCTGCAGGGGTGTGTGTGTGTGTGTGTGTGTGTGTGTGTGTGTGTGTGTGTGTGTGTGTGTGTGTGTGTGTGTGTGTGTGTGTGGAGGGTGCATCAGGGATCACACCGTAACTCAGTTCTGCTAGAGTGAGCTTGGCCGGCACTCCGGGCACAAGATGATAATGAAGACTAATAGTCACATCCTGTGTTAACGAGCACAGTCCTGCATTCCTCTGTGCGGGACGCGGTCGTCTCCATGTACCCAGGACACCTCCGTGTACCCGGCAACCAGCCATGTTGAGCAGAGCATCATTCCAGCGACACACACGTGCTTTGACTCCTAATTAAGGGCTACAGGATCTGCATCGGCACCTTCAGCTGGACTTGTGTCTTCAGTGTGAGACCAGGTGAAATAAAAAATGTGTGTATTGTAAATATGTTTATTAGAACCGTTAGATTCCAGTGGGTGGGAGTTCTCTGCTGTTATTACAGGTGAACAGGGCAGCATGGGCTAAACAGGTTAAATGCAGGAGGTAGCTTAAATATTTAATGGAATCGATGTATGTCTTTGAAGAAACTTCAGTATTAGTCAGAAGGAAAAGTTTGTGGTGCAGCAGAGTGCATCACATCAATATCACCACATACGCTCCACTTGTACCTGAACTGACTGGATTACTTTCACAAACTGGTTTGCTTTCTTGAGCTTTTGCATAATCCAAGATTCACTGAGAACGTTACAGATGTATGTAGAGAGTGTAGAGACTCTGTAAGAAGATCAGGCCTGTACTCCCATGACCTCAATCCTGAGTGGTGGCCATGTTGGGGCATTCAGTACCGCAATCCTCCCCCCCGGACCCTTGAAGTATCGTGGCAGCAAAGAGTCGAGCAGGACGTAGCTGAGGACGTGGAAACCTCCTGAGGCAGCTGTCACGGTCCTGATAACAGCATAGCGAGTGCATCCAGCAAAGGCCCCGTGACGTCTGAAACAACCACCTCGGCTCTCTGGAACAATACGGAAAGGACTGTAAAAAAAGAAAAGATTAAGAAAAAACAGGCTCTATTTTTACTCTGCGTGCTGAGATGGCGTCACAGACCGGCCTGCAAAATCAGGTGAAGAGAAAGACATCTCTGTCATGGGTTCAACCACAGTAAACAATTAGCCGGAGAAGGGCCCGGGGGTCGGGCTCTGTGTGCTGGCTATTGTATGCTAATGGAACCAGTGTGCTGTGTCCTGGCACCAGCTGTGAGCCGGTGAGAAGTGGCTGTTCCCACGTGGAGCCTCTCCTCCCCCGTGATTCCCTCTCTTTCCATTTCTATCTCCATCTGATGGCCTACCTCACTCACTCTAACCATCCGCCTGACCCCACCCTCCTCACTCCAACCATTCACCCTGACCCCACCCTCCCCACTCCAACCATCTGCCCTGACCCCACCCTCCTCACTCCAACCATTCACCCTGACCCCACCCTCCCCACTCCAACCATCTGCCCCAACCCCACCCTCCTTACCCCACCTCACTCACTCCAACCATCTGTCCCAAACCCACCCTCCTCACCCCCACCACAGCCCCCCATCCGTGAGCCTGTATGAGCATGTTCCATTGTCTTCTCCACACCTCTACTCTCTTTAGCACTTCCTGTGCGTTCCAGCTTGGTTATAATTGGGCCAGAAGGCCGAAAATGGATTTTGGCCCCTCCTGCTTGTGGAGGCTGGAGCTAAATTCAGTTTTGCTAAATGGCTGTGATGGTTTGGCAGTTGCGTAGGGTTAGTGGTGCATCGCAGACTCCTGTGGAGGGACCAGCAGGGCAGACGTGTGTCTGTCGTTGGGCATAAAGCCGCAGAACCGCTGCACTTCTGGAGCTACGCATCTGATGGCGGTAAAAGTGAGCAAGAGTCAAAGGTTGTGAAGGCCGAGCGTCAGTCCTGACACATGGTACACGTGGCACACATGGCTTACGTGGCCATCCTGCTGGTGCACAGCTAGCACGTGAACGAGCTGCTCGGGACGACACCCTGGAACACGTGAGCCCCGGCGCCGTGTGGCCAGTAGTGACAGATGTGTCTCAGGGGCGAAGAAACGCACGCCTGGCGCACCGACCTCAACCGTGTCATCTCCATTCTATCGCCAGACCCGTCACACCACCAAAACCCTCCTCATTTGCCTCGTCATTTCCGTGTTGCATGCTCCTCCGTGAGCATGCTAATCTAGTCAGCCCAGTGCTCAGTCCCCTCTGACACATCCCATTTAATCTCAGGGCTCCGCTAGGAATTGTTCAGTAGGAGCACAAGCTCCTCTAATAAGGACACTCTTCTTTATTCACTGCCCTTCTTCCAACAGCCGTTCTTAAAAGGAGAAAGCGTTCCCTTTGAGACTAGATTATAAATGATATGTTACAGTTTGCTCGCCCCTCTGAGAGGCAGACGCTCGTGAGTGGATGACCTTGGAATGGAGCATGAGTCAGTGATGTCAGTTTCTGACACAGAAAAGTATGAACATGAATACGGCAGGTTCAGACGATATAAGTCGAGGTTACAGTGTCGTATTCCATTTCTAGGTGTTCATAAGCGAGTGGTGTAGCATGGTTCACTAACATTGAAATGCAGCTTTAGCTCTCAAACTTCTAGAATATGCTCCCCCCACATTGCAGGCACAATGCGTTTACCCACTTTATCCCATTGTGATCTTATGTAAAAACGGCATGACTCATTGTGTGTTCCTAACACTCAAGTCCTGATCTCCAGACGAGCCTGAATCCGAGCTGGTTCCCAGGTGCTCATCTACATGCGGTGCTTGCTGCCGACGACATGCTGCTGTGTGGTTCTGCCGCTGTGCCGAACCCCCCCTCCCCCACACCCTCCCCACCCCGCCCACATGTACCTTGCGGTCATGTCACTGTGTGTGATGTGTGCAATGCCACACGAAATCTTGATGCTGTACCATCCCGTCCATGCCGAAACAGCTAGTCTAGGAGTCAGTGTCTTGTGGCTTGCTGGCGGGCTCCTGAGGTCGGGTTGCAGGACTCCAGTCCGAGCTGTCTCACACACATCTGCTGCAGGAAATGTGGCTGTGCGTGAGGGAGATTAGAGACGACGCCGGTGACTGCAGAATGTCGGCCTGTGACTGAAGTGTCATTCAATGACATCACAAGGTCATAATCGCACAAAGACGTTTCAAGGAATGACTTGAATATATAATGGTCCTTAAATCAAAAGTATTTTTACACATTCCTACATCTTTGTCATAACACAGAAAAAAACAGAGAAAGGACTTTGTGAAATTCTGATGTAATTTTGCATTACACTGATATAAAGTAACATGCTAATCAAAAGCTTGTTTACAGCTCACAGTGTTGAAATGAGCTAAAATGAGACTTCAAGCTAGCTCACAAAACATATCTTTGATATTTATTAAATGTGTTCCACTGACTTCCACTCCAACTCTTACCTGATAGGTGGAGAGCTTCCTGAGTGAGTTATGTTTGAACACCACATAGCAGCCATGTTTGTGCTCTGATTTGTCCATAGCTTTGCTTTTGTGTGTATGTATGTGTATGTGTTTAATATTTAAAGTGGTTCTGTGGTATATTATTCTGAGTTCAGAGCTAAGTGGGCATATACTGGTCTGAAGCATGTGTCAGAATGGCTGAGAGCGTTATTGTGCTGGAAGATCACCCCAGGTGGGGGGAGTCAGACAACAAGAAAATTACAGTTCTGTTCACTGTATTAATGTGTATCTGCATTTCTTTGCATTTGTGTTTGTGCTGTGTAGTATAGTCACATGCAAATCATCTCTTACAGCTCAGATAAATTAGATTTCTGCACAGTAAAATCATATTTTTGAGAAGTTCATTGTATTTGTGACAAGGGCACTGATCGTAGCACCAGTGTAGTTGTGTATGATGACATGTCTTCTTCACATATTTTATTTATGCGTTAAAGTCACTTTTTCAGCAGACGCATGTCATACTGCAAAAATGACATTTATTTTTTGATCTGTTTTGAATGGAACCTTTTTTGGAGACCCAGACCAGTGTCAGATTCCATACACCACCCACTTCATCAGAAACAACTTTCACCCACACTCACTAGTCATTTGATGAGGTACACCTATCTTACAGGAGCCTTTTGCTGGTGTACAATTACAGACTATTGCACATCTGTTGCCATGCATAATTTGTCAGTCATCCTCTACCCCCATAATCATTGGTGTCTGATCACATGACCACTGCTGACTGAGGTGTTTTTTTGGTTGATGGGGGCTGTCCTCAACACAAAAGTGACATTAATGGCATTGCAGTTCATGCTATGCAGGACATCAGACACAGGACATACATATTTAGTATTTTGTACTACTGAGTTGAATATGGTCTGCAGAAATATACATACCCAGTGTACAGAAGTCCTGAGGTTACAAACTGACCACTCATGAGGAGCTGAGGTGAATACAAACCGGACGTAGCAATAGATGGTTAATAATATCTAACTACTTGCTTCTAGGGTGATTCTAATAAAATGGGTAGTATGTTTATACAGCACAAGGCTCCCATTTCTTCTCATATCAGTTTAACTGCAAACACAGTGGTCCTCTCTTCTTTGTAGATGTTAGAACTACCCCAGTGACCCCCTGAATGAGACCCGACCAAATAAAACTCTTGGCCTCTGTTCTGCTGCAGCATATTTTCTATGTCATATCCCTATTTCAGTCTCATGCAATCAAGTTGAAGTGAATTTGCCCTTGGGGGCTGAATAAGAATGACCTCACCAAGACTGTGTTTACTCTTTAACCCTCTGATAATGGACACATCCTCATTTTTGGCCACACAGCTGGACCCATATAACTTTGTATACCTGCTCTTACCAGCACAGATATACATTTGTTCTTTTAGTGCCATTTTATAGCATAAAATTTTAACCCTATTTTTTTTAACCCTATCGTTTTTCCTCGTGAATCCATTTCTGTCATGAGGATGTAATTTTACTAGAATGCAGGAAATGTCCATGTGGGCTGTGAAGATTTCATACTGTCAGTTGTGAGGGACTCTCCTTCCTGTGCCTAGTGTGTTATCAGTCCCGTGTAGTAATGCTTTATTTTTCTGTTGATTATTGCTTGTTGAATTTAGCAATCTCAAAGCTCTGGTGGGTAACTTGACGAGGCAGTGAAACATCATTAGTGTTGATCTTCACGCCGCACCAAGCTGGGCACTCTGCAGTCATTGTATTGATGACTAGCATTAAAACTCGCTCATGACAGCCTGAAAGCGAGCAAGTTTATGCAGCAGTTGAGATCACCTTCTTGCAGATTTCTTACAAACGCCTTACCGCCCAAAGCTCACAATTTTAGACAATGATGCACACAGTAAACATCATACTGTGCTTTTAAGAACCAAGTGGAACAGAATTATCAGATGAGGGACGCCTTCCTTATGAATTCTGGAACGTTCCGACTTGAGGTTCTGCAGACCAGCAGATACTAGTCTGTGTTACAGAACGTGTTCTAAAAACATGGAACTGGCATCGGTCCCAGCACTGTGGTGCGGCAGGTGGAGGTGCTGTCTTAGTGGTGCAGCAGGTGGAGGCTTCAAGAAACCACACCAGGGCTCCAAATGTCGTATGCTGTAATGCTGTCAGCCCTGATCTCGTCTCCCTCCACCCAACTCTGCGGGAAACTGCCGTGATGTTTGTCGGCAGAGAACAGCAGTTGGTCAGTGGCAGTGATTCCTATACCAGGATAAGCCCTGTTGTTTAATACATCATTACATGTCAGGTTACAGATGTAACAGGGTCTTTCCTTCTAGAATACATCTTTATATTTGAGCATGCACGATCATCTTCAGACTGTGAGATGAGTCCCTGCCGTGCTGCTTGGAGATGATCTTTAAGTGTTTGAAGCCATGTTATAATAGCTCCTATATTTATTGAAATAAAACAACATGTTTAAAATGTAAAAATGAAAAGGTACATTGCTTAAAGCAAGGGTTTAAATGTACTCATCATTTTACCCCTTAAGAAGGGCTCATCGTGGCTCTTCATAACTCTTTCATGAGGTACGGGGGGCCCCTCGCTTTTTAATGGAGACCATTGTGGCTGGCATAAACGTGAGCTCTCCCTCAGTAACATGAGACAGTAACGTGACATCTCAGTTGGGTGAGAGAGGATGTCCACTGTCATCTTCCCTTTCACATACATGGTAGTTATGCTTTCCAAGAAAACACACACATACTTTCGCCTATGACTTTCACAAGTGCACCATCTCAGGCGATTGCCTGATACCTGCTGCAGTATTGCGTGGGCGGCCATGTGTGTGTATGTGTGTGTGTGTGTTTGCTGGTGTGCGCACACCTGGGGTATTCAGAGTCACTGCAGTCCCTGGTCCGACAGCCGTCCTGGCCAGAACTCGGATCAAGACTGCACCGCCTCTGCCCACCAGCTGCCTGTTCAAACGCAGACACGCCCAGTTCTGCTGCAGAATCTTCACAGATGTCGGTGCCTCTAATGAAGCTCACACACCTGCTCAGCACTGACCACTGCCAGGTTGGCGGCTTTGCTTTCAAATTAGACTCCTTGTTCCTGCATATGTGCACATTCATGTACCGGACGGGAGACATCGTGTCCCTGGAAGGTTGTAGCTGAGGAAGGACTTTGTGTCCTCATGATGCTTGATCCTGTCTTCATGACGAGATTCTTTATCGCCTTGGTTAAAGTGTTGCATGTCGGACGCGTTGCCGGATGGTATGTTCGAAAGTACACACTGCACACCCCTGTGGTCTAGTTTTGTGATTATTTTAGGGGAATGTTAAAACTGAAAGGACAGCACATGTTTGCACATCCACAGTATCAAAATGTTAATGCATTATTCATATAGCATTGTTACTGTTGTTATTGTTGGTTTACTAGTTTTGTTAATTTGATTGTTAATTTCATAATTTGTTGTTTAGTGCTTTCAAACTTCATCCTTGACTTGTGCATTAGTGTTCCTACTTAAATATATTAGAAAATCATGCCACGATTTATGAGGCCCAGAGATTTACTCTGTTATGAACCAGATAGAGCATGTTTGAGGTTTTGTACCTCTGACCTCATGGGCCAAATAACAGGTGCCAAATGACAAGGTGGTTCCTTCCATGTAGAGTGAGTAGAAATCACGTTATTTGTTTGGATGTTTGGATGTTGAGGAATCCCCGACAGCCTTGGACGTGTTTAGAAATCGGCGAGTATCGGGTTCCATCAGCTCTCCACCTGCAGAGGGCGCTGTGTGCGAATCCGGGCGGCCAGCCGACGGGGGCGCGTAGTCGCTCGCGTGCGCCGTTTGCGCCATTCGCTGCGCTTACGGGCTCTGGCTCTCGCGGAAGGCCTGTGTGTCAGGAATTCAACCTGCACGCTTACGTAGAAGGGCATATCTGATAAGGAAGACTTAGATTAAATTAACCTCTTAGACATCTTGTCTGCAGTAAAGTGCATACATGCATTTTCCTCAATTTCGCATTGATTTGTTTTCTTTCTGTTTTTGAGTTTGTTTTTAACTAGCATGTTTTAATGAAAAGACCTGGAGCGATATGGGATGTCGCTTCTGAACACTTCTCCACCGCTGAGTCCGTGTGGATCTCGGGTTTAAAACGAACTGTGATGATGTATCCAGAGTCACATGGCCACATTAGCCAACAACTACAACGGTTTCCCTCGCATAGTATTATCTTGCTTGTTGCTCTGCAAGTCTGGACATGGTTCTAACATTAATAAAGATTGAGAAGCAGATATTTTGGTCCTACTTTGAACTTGTCCTAAAGGAGCCCGGCATTCAGAAGACCATCAATATGGCGCAGGGCCCGTCACATGAGGTTGCCATGGAAACTAGTTTTGGACACATCACCGCATGATGACGAACGACTGTCAGGTTGGCGTGTCGGCGGTTCTTCTGACAAGAAGCGGGCCGTGATTTGTCAGCCCGAGTTAATATTCCTTTCTAGTGCACACCGTGTTCTGGAGCCCTGCGCGTCGCGTGTTTGTGTGCGAGGGGTTTATCAGCGGAGCGGAGCGCGAGCTTAAGATGCAGGCGATCGCGTTCAGCGCGAGACGCTTTGGCCACGAGGTCTGGGCACGCTATCTATGCGCAAACACGCAGGGGCGGATAATTAAACATGCATGTACCATAAGTTAAAAAGAAAGACATCGCACTTTTCTTTTGGTTCGTTCAGCGTCACATTTAAAATACGGCTCCCTTACTGCAGATGTAGCGTCATATGCTGGAAAAAAAACCATGCATAGCAACAAGGGAGCTGTGACGTGGCGTGTCGGTGACATATGTCGATAGCGCGTTTACATAAGGGCGCTGCGGAAGGCGGATGCGGCGATACGCATCGGCGTCGGCGCGCATCGCATCTGTGTGCAGAAAATAGCGGCGTGTAGTAGCGGCGCGTGGCTGGTCCAGGCAGTTGGAGCAGAGCGCGCAGCTGATGTGTAGGGTTTCCATGGCGACCTATTTTTAGCAACAGCTAAGAAAAAATGAAAAGAAAAAAAAACGGTTAAAATATGCAATATTGTCCTCATCTCCAGTCCTGCCGACCATGTGGGGAAATTCTTTAATATTTTAATTTAACCGAATAAGGATACAAATAATCAAATAATCAAGTGACCTAGTTTGAGGAAACCACTTGTGTTAACGCAAGATAAGTAAATACAGAGGGAGGTGGCAAGGTCTCACGAAATATGGCCCCACAAATCACTGATCATTGATCTTGATCTCAACCACAGATCTGGCTAAAAAGATATAGCCTTTTCTCTTTTTATGTATGGAACCTTATCATTTGTGTTTAGTGTCCTGGTTTACACTAGAATTAGAGTATATAGGTCTACAGTCATTGGTGTTTAGTGTCCTGGTTTACACTAGAATTAGAGTATATAGGTCTACAGTCATTGGTGTTTAGTGTCCTAGTTTACACTAGAATTAGAGTATATAGGTCTACAGTCATTGCACAAGTCCCTCAAGCACGTAGTGTCTCTCACTCGACTTAGCAAGTTTCATGGCTCACATTTGCTCCAAGGACAAGACTGCAGCATCTCTCCCTCCCTTCCTGTCTCTCTCTCTCTCTCTTTCTCTCTCCCTCCCTTCCTGTCTCTCTCTCTCTCTCTCTCTTTCTCTCTCCCTCCCTCTCTCTTTCTCTCTCCCTCCCTCTCTGTCTCTCTCTCTCTTTCCCTCCCTCCCTCTTTCTCTTTCCCTCCCTCTCTTTCTCACTCCCTCCCTCCCTCCCTATCACTGTAACACACACACACACACACACACACACACACACACACACACACACACACACACACTCTCCACCCATGTGAACCTATAAGGAAACATATAACAAACTAGTCCTGAGGTGTTTAGTCAGTACTACTAACCTACAGCTAGATAAACATGTGGTGCATCTGGTGATGTAACACCAGAAAGGCCATGAATTCTTGATTTAAAGGCGGTTTTGGCAACAAGAATATTCTGTTTACCTTTTATATTTTTCTTTAACAAGCCCATTAGTGCCACTGAGTTTTCATGCCAAGACAATCAAGGGGAGTGAAGCCATAAATACTGATCTGTATAAATATGGAACCCTCGTGAGCTTCTGCAACCATATCTGACATTCTGAACAGCCTAATAAAGACTCACCAAACATGAAATGGCATTGTGCATTTTACTGTCTGTTTGTCATCACATTAAATGAGAAGGCACTATTTCCTTCCTTGTTTATGACTGGGCCCCTTTTCATACATTAAGCTGACAACCTATTAATGGCCACACTTCTCCATTACTCAGGGTCCTCACCATGGTTCTGTTTAAAACCCCTGTGGGCGCCTGTGGGCCTCCGCGTTTCTGATGAAGGTTGATGCACGTTGGAGCTGTTGCACTCGTGTGTGTGTGTGTGTGTGTGTGTGTGTGTGTGTGTGTGTGGTGGGTTAGGGGATCAATGCGGACCAGAAGCAGGGAGTGTGCCTCCCACGCTGAAGCACAATTAAAGGGAATGTTTAATGAGGCTATTTTTAGCCTCCTGTGCTATTTGTAACCTGGGCATTCTTTCCTCACGGCTGGTATAATTTAAAGCTCTTATATTTTGTACAGTTCTCTCTCCCTCCCTTCTCCTTCCCTCTCTGCATCTCTCCTCTCTCCCTCTCTCCCCCTCCACCCCCCCCCCCCCCACGAGAAAACCAATATGTATTAGTGAGTGCACAATTTATTATCCAGTGTCCTCACCTTACACACGCCTCTCTCTCTCTGTCTTTAGTTCACATTGTGTTCCCATGAAAACACCATTTTATCTTTTGGTACATTCGCTTAACTGATACTGCACATATGAGGCAGGTGACACATACAGTGCATGTCAGCTTCATCTTGAGGTGTCAGATTCAATTTAAATATAATCGAAAAAATATGATATGATTGAAATAAATATATATTTAAAAATCAGTGTATGATGCAGTGCAGGAAAACGCCAAAGTAAATGAGCTTCTCTGCCCATTGGTTTTTGTTTGGCTGATGTTATTATTGAGAGCATTATATGTCTTTTGCCTGTCTCTTCTGCTCCGTTTGACATGAGCGTGAAATGGTGTGGCCATGCACCGTCTCCGCCTGCTGCAGTCAGAGGTTCACCACATACACACGCCACACGTGCCCAGGGTGGGCGGAGCCTGGAGGGTGTCTGGGCAGGTGCACATTTTTCTGGTTTTATGAGCACGTCGCAACGCGGGACTATTTGTGCGTCCTGTATGCCACGGGCCCTGAACAATGGCAGCCGTCCCCTGTCCCGCTTGGCATGACTACTGATAGGTGCTGTTTACACCCTGACTTCTCCCCAACGTACCGGCCTTGTGGAGTGGCATCGTTCCCAGTAGATCAGTACATGGTGAGATGTTTTCACCAGTTCAGCTCTGTCCGACCGTCTGGTGTCAGTCGAGATGTGGGATGAAGGCCCCAATTTTAGTGTCTGATGTGGCAGACAGACATGCCCATGAAGTAGTGTCTGTATCAAACTGGAAATTAAATATTGTGCTGAAAATGAATGAATCAATCACATGGAATACCTCAGCGCTGTGGGTGCCACAGACCTAAATGAAATGTTTAGTATGCAGCAGAGTAAATAACTGTATTGTACTTTTCAGTGTGTGCAGATTGGTGTGTTGTGGTACTGTTGTTATCACAGTACATTAAAACTGTACCACTTCTGGTTGCAGATACCCTGATATGGGCTGAAGGGTCACAGATGGAAGATTGTTCTTATCTATTCTCTTCTGTAAAGTAAAAATACAGATTTGTTTTCTGTTCAAAGCCAGTTCCACCATGTTCCCCAGCGCACGCAGCTCTTTCCTTTCTCTTAAGAATCCTTGGCAATCACATCGTGCAGGTGGGACGCCACAGATCATCGTGCCCAGATCTGCCAATGCCATGTGCACCCCCCCCCCCCCCACCCCCCCCCACCAGTCGCACTCACTGGCCTTAATTCTGTGACTGATCTTTCGAGTGACCGTTTTGAAGTGAGGTGCCTCTTTGCAACTGGTGGGTACTTTGCAACTCTCTTCATTTAACGGGGAGGAACCTGTGGCGTGTGGTCGGCCACTGACCTCTTACAAAACCTGCTTGACGCATTGTTATTAGGAGCCTGGGAAGCACATGGGCATTTCATGTAGAACTCAACATAATGAGACCCTTTCAGGCATGCCAGACAAGCATGGTGTCAAAATGGTTAATTGTAGCTTGCTAATGTTAGCAAAGCTGGGCTCAGATGAAGCAAGTTACATCACCCCCCCCATTCTAAATATGTAGTTACATATTTGTGGCGTAGAGAGGAAATGTCATGGAAACACATCTCCTTTAAAGTGCTCTGGGGGGTCGTTAGTGGGGACTCCCCTCTCTTCTATGAGTGGTTTCCTTTCCTCCCTCCACATGGTTTCGTGCTGTGCATTTTGTTGATCTCCTCAAAGCTCCTCATGAGTGTAGCCTTGCTTTAAACCGTGCTGGCGACATCGGGCACATTGTGTTCTGTGTGTTTTGATAAAAAATCATTGGTTCATTGGAATGTTTACTTTGAGGAGGAAAGTCAGGCAGCTGGTCCTGGGTTTCTTCACGGAGCTCATCTGAACCGACCATTGGTCGTGTCTTTTTAGAGGTGTGGGCTGAACAAACACATTTTTTCACCTGGTGTTTGTGCCATTTTCAACACACTGTTTGGACAGGCATCTGCAACAAGCTGGCTATAAAAAAATATTTTCAGACTACACTTTCAAAAAGTGGTGTGGATGTAGCCTGCCATTTCAGAAAGTTGTGGGGACATGACTCCAGAGTTCCCAGCATAGGTTATGCCTGTGCAGGTGCTAATGCCTTTCATAAGTCTCTTCTCTTGGGTTTCCTGGTCTGCTGTTTTCTCTGTGGCAAAATGAAGTCCATGTCATTTTACAGTAGAGATACTTGTGTGAATTTGTTTTTTGATCTGATCCTGGCTTGTGTCATGGCCATTGGTTTTGTTGTACTGGGAAAAAATGCAATTGTCACTGAAGCAAGGCTGTACCAGACTGTCAAACAGACTGTCGTTTCCTATACACCTGTGCTGATGTATTCTCCCTGCAGCGGCCCTGCATGTGTTTTGGTGTTTGATTATACATTGCACCAATTTCAGTAAAGCCATTTGTAAAGTTTGTTTGACAGTTCTGGCAACTGGAGATGTCTTAAGGTCAGTTATGTCCCCATAAGAACCTTCTCCTTCCATCACGATTGCCTCCAGGACCACTTTGTTTACTGCTTTCCATTTGCAGGCTTTTGATTTGGTTAAAAAAACACTGACAAGCCCATTTATGTAGAAATAAAGTTGCAAAACACCAGTCTCAGCAGCATGTCCTCTGACTCCAGCGGTCAAACTCCCAGGGCAGCTGGGACAGGTTTTTCAAGACACCGAGCGGGACCTGCTGCAGCTCGAGGAACGTCTGGGGTTTGTGACAGGCCGGCTGCAGGGGAGGGAGGCGGAGCTTGTCATGCGGGCCTCCTCTCGCGCAGGAGTTACGCAAGCATGCAGCGCGAGTGCTGTGAGTCAGCACCGTAACCGGCGGCGGTGGTGCACAGAGGTGCAGTTGTGCGATGGAGGGAGCCATATTGCTCATTTCACATATGTGGCTCCCGGGATGTGGGGCTGTTTCTGGAGCTGCTGAAACAAGCATTAGCTTTAGCCAAAGGGCTAACCTCACCAGACATACTCCAAGATTGGAGTTTGGACATTGTTGTAAGAAAGGGCCACAAGTTACTGTGGCTCTTTATTATTTGATGAATTATGCTGGCTTGAGTACTGCTTTTCTTTGCATCCTGTGCATTATGCCACAATGACATCAAATTGGACATCTGACCGTGAAAGAGTAGAGACATACTGAGAGTAACACTGTGAAGATAAAGTGATATGAGCAACAAATTGTAATTGTTGCCACAGCAAAATTCTCACAGCATATTGCAGCAACATTATGGTAAGAAGTGTTCTTTTTTAAATATGCATTTTTGTTTGTTTGTTTGTTTTTAGGTTTGACAGGTGATGAAGTTGACCTTGAAAAGAGAAGAGACGTCTTCGGGAAAAACCTTATACCTCCAAAGAAGCCAAAAACTTTCATAGAGTTAGTGTGGGAAGCGCTACAAGATGTGACCCTCATCATCCTCGAAATCGCAGCCATAATCTCCCTGGGACTCTCATTTTATCAGCCGCCTGGAGGCAACAACCAATGTAAGTGTGGCTGCTTGTTTACTTCTGCGCATGCTCTGATGGCCTTCCAATAAGCTTTCTCTGTAGGCATTCGTTGTTTGATCAGTTATTAAACAGTTTAGCTCAGTGAACAGACATTAGCACTTTCTTTTTTGGAAAAGGTTTTAACTTCTGATTTTTTAAATGTAGGCTACGATTCTACCGTAGCTTTTTATTTCTGCTTATTGCGAAAATTTGTTAATGGTGGTATTAAGAAGTAGAATTTTCATTCCGTATGTTTAAACAAAACAAAATGTTAAAGAAACGATCAATATATAAGCTCAGTGTTCGCTATAGAAAAATTCTTAGAGTGTACCAGTATGCAAACCTCATGACATTTCAGAAGTAATCGGATTAACCTGTAAGTGTAAATATCCCACGGATCGGATTAGTGATATGAATTCTGTCGACATTTGGTTGCACGCCACTATTCCTCCTTTCGGGTTTCTGTGTCGTGCGCCACTCCTTTGCAGTATCTCTGCGCGGGAAAAAAAAGATCCAGCTATGCACCGTTCAGCCTGTATTTTTTTCCTGTACCTTCAATAATCACGAAACGCTGCCACTGGAGCCCTCGCTAACGAGCATGACTGTGCATTCTGGAGCTCAAACGAGTCAGAGTCGAGGCTTTCCAAGGACCCCGAGTTAATGAAGTGTGCGTGAGAGAAATAACCTGTAAGCGAAGGCCGTACATCAAGGCTCGCGGCCATAAAACGCGGAGCTAAGACAAAGCCATTAAGCGCGTGCGCTAGAGAATGCTGAGTAAGTCATATCAATCATCAAAACGGTCCGGAATTCAATTACACCCGGGATCGGAAAATTATCGTTATTTTGGATGCAGTCCGAGCACAAAAGCTGCCTGCATTTACCTAACGGCACATCAGCACTATTAAGCAACTCTCTAACGAGTTATGCGGTTGCTTTTGATACGTTACATAAACTAATCGGAAGGAGAGGACGACAGTATAATAATTAGTCAAATAACTGTCCATTTTCAGTAGAGTATTCATAATAACACTGCTGTATTTTACAGAAGGTAGATGTGTCTTCATTGCACTCTCATATAGACCGCAACGGCTGCAAAGATATTTGAACACTTTAATGCGGGCATGGTCATTTATCTTGTACTTCAAGCTCTCATTCATTATGATTATGCTCTTAGCTCAGCATAACCCGCATGAAAATGAAGCATTTTACTGCTAAAACAAGCGCTTTAACTTTTACCTTTTACCCAAAATGGTCGTCATCAAAATGAGCAGCGTTGTTAACAGTTTTTGTTGTAGTACCTCTGTGGTTCCAAAGGTCTTGTTATCCACACCACAGCCGGTATTTGTAAAACCTTACATGCTGGATGGTAAATGTCTGTCCTTTTTTTGTTTGTTTGTTTAATAAGAAATAACTATAAAAAATAAAGAAAGGATGAATCTCGCCAGCTGCGCTCGACTACCTGCCGTTGTTGTTTTTTAGACGATGTGCTTTCATTCTTAACAATCATGAAAGTGTCTGTAAGACTTACGGCCAAGTGTAATGTTTGGCCCCAAACTACAGCTAATGTTTTGGCTCCAAAGTACCAATTCTGTCACTTTGACATACAGTATACAGCTTAAGGAAAACAGAAGGGGCCCATCAAGAGTGCGCGTGTGCGTGCGTGTGTGCGCTTGCGTGCGTGTGTGCGCATGCGTGCATGTACTTGAGTGAGCGTGAGTCATGAAGGCTGCGCTATATCTGGGTGCACGCTGCTCCTGTGCTGGGCACATGGGGCAGTTGCTAGTTTTTTGAGGAGAATGACAATGTCTAGGTCTCTTAAGGAAGATTAATTGCAGTGCCTGTCTGTGTGCCCAGACAGCCCCGGTGTTCAGATTGAATTATGCTATTACAGTTCTTCAGGCCACACCCCTTCCCTCTCAGCCTCCCCTTGCTAGGGAAGCACAGGGATCAATAGAGAAAAATCTCACTTTTCGCTCGTCTGGGAGCCCAGCTAGCTCGGTAGCTGCAGGGAACCGTGCCGGATGATTAATTGGAGGTCAGGAAAGGGCGCCAGTGCACAGTCCATTTACAGTATGTTACCACGTAATCGAGAAACGATGACTCTTTGGCAGTTTGTAGATCAGACCTAATATGAAACGAAAATTGCAAGCAATACAAAACCCACTTCCAGTGAAAGCGAAAAAGAAATATAAAGACATCCTATTTGCACTTCAATGGCCAGTAGCAGCATACATTACTGCAGCCGGTCTCTTAGTTAAATAGTGAAATGTCCTGTCAGGCAGGCTAATTATGTTTGGTGATTCCAAACTCCTGGGTACAAATCTCACATGAACACGCTGCAGTACTTGCTGGTCTGCTCAGTGTGCAGCTCAGCGGGTGGATACAGGCAGTTGTGTAATAGTAGCAATGCGCACTTCAGGACCACGGACAGCGTCTGACAGGCCCTGTGACATTTTGCATGCAGAAGTGGCGTGCACTACAACAGTGGCCTTGCAGCCAGAAAGTGAATAAATAAATAAGTAATAAATTAATAAATCTAGTTCCTCTTCCACTGCTACATTATGAAGTGCTGAAACAGTAATAATCAGTCCGTGTGAATTGGGCTCTATGCTTCAGTGTATAAAATCTCTGTTTGAAAAACACATGCCAAACTATATACAACCATTAATTATCTAGACTGCACAAGTTTTCCCCATCCATTTTTATGGCAGTCTCTTTTGTGTTTGAAATGGTCTATGATTAGTGATGTGTGTTGCCTTCTAGTACAGTCAACCCTGTATCTGCGGGGGTTTGTTTCCACGATCAAATGATTATCACATCCCTTATATAACATGGCATAGTATTATGGCATAGTACTACACACATCTTCTTATATGCTTTAAATAATCCTCAGATTACTTATATCCAGTGCAGTGTAAATGATAGATGACTAGTTGTTGTACTGTATTGTTCAAGGAATAATGGCAATAAAAAGTGAAATAGTGCACATATTAAGTACAGATGCAACATCATAGGCTTAACTATATATAACTATAACTATATAACTATACCTATATAACTATGTAACTATACCTATATATCTATAACTATATAACTAACTATATATCTATAACTATATAACTACAACTATACCTATATAACTATGTAACTATAACTATATATCTTTAACTATAAAACTACAACTATACCTATATAACTATGTAACTATAACTATATATCTATAACTATATAACTATAACTATATATCTATTACTATGTAACTATATATAACTATAACTATATAACTATACCTATATAACTATGTAATTATTAATATAACTAACTATATAACTATATATAACTAACTATATAACTATACATATATAACTAAGTATAATTGTAGAATATCAGCAACCATAGAATGTTTTTTTTTTCTTAAAAATGTAAATAACTTAAAGATTTTGCTTCTATTTAATGACCAGAAAGTGAAATAAATGGAATAAAATACACAATATTTAAAATACAAATGTATAACAAATGTACAAATGTCATCTTACTCTCTTCTTCTCTCTCTCCTTCTCTCTCTCTCTCTCTCTCTCCTTCACTCTCTCTCTCCTTCTCTTTCTCTCTCTCTCTTTCTCTCTCTCTCCTCTTCACTCTTTCTCCTCCCCCCCTCTTTCTCCCTTTTTGCTTCTCTTTGTCTCTGTCTCTCTCCTTCTGTCTCTCCCTCTCTGCCTCCCTCTCTCTCTCTCTCTCTCTCTCTCTCTATCTCTTTCTCTCTCTCTCTCTTGTGCAGATCTGTGTAGTGCTTGCTGTGTGGCAAATACAGGTTTTCAGTTTTTGAGGGTTTTCTCCATCTGTAGATGGTTGAATCTGCAGATAGCGAAGGCCGTAGTTTTTATTACATAAAGTATATCTTGTGTAATAATGTGTCATTATCAAATTGTTGTAAAACATGAGTACATAGTCACCAATGGTAATTATTTATGCCCAGTTAAATACCAGTGGAGGCCACTGGAACACTGATAGTACTATAGAAGTAATCAAGCTATAACTGTGTTGTGTTGTTTAATGGAGGAGAATCACCCCAGGGTTCTGCTGTATTTGATGGTGCTGGAATCATTGTCATAGTTGCAGATGTTGTTGTATATAATGTGATGCATTATGGCTCAGACCATTTCTCAGCTCTGACAGTGACAGTTAACCACAGAGTTGTGACTGTTAACAACACAGAAGCTGACCAGAACTGACCAAAACTGACCAAAGCTGAGGCTCTGTAACATACCAAGAGCTTCCAGCATATTTGCATGCTGAAAACTTGCTAATTTTTGGGCAAGCCGAAAGCCCAAATTGTCCAGTCATGAGGGCACAGACTGTGGTCACCACATGGTTGTCAAGGTCGTCACTTCGTCCTGCCCAGATTAGCACTTTCCCCGAGGTTTAAAACCCTAAATATCGAATAAAATGCAAAAACAAAGCCAGGTGAAAAGCTATTATTGTAATACATGATCCACATACAGGTCATTGAAATAAAATG
Source organism: Brachyhypopomus gauderio (assembly GCF_052324685.1). Classification (NCBI taxonomy): domain Eukaryota; kingdom Metazoa; phylum Chordata; class Actinopteri; order Gymnotiformes; family Hypopomidae; genus Brachyhypopomus; species Brachyhypopomus gauderio. The sequence continues at coordinate 32,055,587 of NC_135211.1, read as the reverse complement.
CAATACAGTAATGTACCGGGTCAGAGAGGAGCAAATATCACAGTTTGTCCTGCAATCTCAAGTGCGTCTTTGATCCTTCACATTTGTAATGGGACATTCTGTCATTCTCGTGTCATCACAAACTGGTTTATAGACCATCCAAGAGTGATGTCCCTTTTCCTCCCGCCCTACTTGCCTTTCCTCAACCCCACTAAGGAACATTTTTCAGTCTGGAGGTGGAAGGTGTATGACCATCTGCCCCATGACCAAATGTCCCTCCTGGATGCAATGGATCCTGGCTGCAGAGACATTTCAGCTGAAGACTGCCAGGGGTGAATAAGTCATGCCAAGCTTTTCTATCCAAGGTGCATGGCAAGGGCCAAAATCAGATGTGATGTGGATGAAAACATGTGGACAACTGCCGAAGACTGTTTAGATTACACGTAACAAGACTGTTCAGTTTTGTATCCTGGTTTTCCCCCTTGTGTGGCATTTTTTTTGGATATGTGTATTTTTACACATATGGGACCATGGCTAATTATGTTTACAATTACAGTAATAATTTTGGGGGTTTCGCTACAATTTACAGTAATGTCCCTAATACAGTAAAATATACAGTAACCTTTACTGCCAAGCTGTTACAGAAAAAAAAAGCGGAATAAAATATTACATGTAATACTATTTCTGTAATGCCATCAACTGTTAGTTTTTTGACCGTGGTTGTGCAGTGATTGACTATGTTCCTCACGATTAGAGTATCTGCACTAGTGTTTGAAAGAATGATTGGATACAGAACCAGGTTTGCTGTGTTTTAACAAAGCTGGTGTATAAAGAGAAAACTTTGTTTGCATTGTGAAATGCAGAGTTTGTATTTAGTTAAGAAAATTAATTATTTGGCTATTTGTATGAGGTAAATGTGTTGCTGTTTAGAGTTTTGAAATGTCTCTCAAGTATTGGGAAATGCATGTTAGTAGTCGTAAAAAAAAACTGTAAGAGTAGAGGAAGAACCAAACTGAAGTGTTGTATCCTTTCAACTGGGGTGCACTAGGACCCAGCAGCCTCAGTGAAGCAGTGCAGTGTAATTCTCAGTACAGAGTGCGAATGACTTTGCACTGAAATGTCTTGGGATAATTAAACCCCTTTAAGGTACAGAAAGGGCTCTTTAAAAATAAATCTTGTCTGTATCAGTAAGTTTTCCTTCCCTGCCTGGTCCTTTGATGTTTTCAGACTGATGTGGTCGTTTGGACAGTATGGATCTGCCGCTGATCTGGGACGCTCACACTAGCAGTTCCACAGAACCCAGTCTGGGTGTCAGAGCCTGTTTGCTTTTTTTGTCAGTTATGCTTTTGCCTTTAAAACATGATCAAATGTATGTTGCAGACAACTTGGCTCTTGCAGTGAAGGAGTCGCTAACATGGTGTGATGTAGCTGTTGGTTAATAGTATTGTCAGAGACTCCACACTATTTGGTAGCAAACATACTAGAAATACTGATGTATTAGATCTGCAATGTATGAAAGTTTAACCTACAGTGATAATATCTTTTTCAAAGCTCTAAAAATTACAGTAGGCAAATTACAGTAATTTAATTAAATTATAACTGAAATAGTCTTCAGGAGTTTTAGATAAACAGAAACAGTGCTTTAATAAATAGATTGATTGTAACTTATGAGTGTCAGATTAATTTTATTAAATGCTAATATTTTATTCTACTATATATATATATATATATATATATATATATATATATATATATATATATATATATATATATATATATATATATATATATATATATATAATACTTACATTTAACCTTAACTTCTAACACAGTTTAAACATCCTCTTTCACCTCTTGGCTGTTCTGTTTTTACAGACTGTGGTTTGCACCATTCAGGCTGTGGTAATGAATAACTGAATGTAACAGTAAGGAGCCCAAATTAAGCAGCCTGACCGTTCAGTTGCTTTCTTACTGTTTTTGGAATGCGGAAGATATCCATGATTTTCTGTATTTGTTTTGCTGCCTTGTTTACCGTTTTCTATAGGGAAAACAGGGGATAGGGATATAGGGATATTTCTCTTTAACATCTGCTTTGAGGCACCATAAAAAGGTTTTCATAGTTATTGGGTATGCAAACAGGAGCTTGATCAGTTTCCTCCTCAACTGGCATCGTATTGAAGTTCTATGCAAATATTTCTCTGGCCACTGGCGCTGTACTGGAAAGCAGTTTTGTCTTCCATCTGTCTGCTTCATCCTCCTTGTCCAAGCGCTAACTGGACATACAGCTGAGAGATCCTAGCGCTTCTGCATGTGTGCGATTTAGGGTTGCAGCGGTAACCGGTTTCACGGTATACCACGGTATTAAAATGCACGGTTATCATACCGTGTGCGTTTGCTTATTACCGGTAAAAAGCAAGCCAGCGGAGAAACTGACCCGCGCATGCGCAACTCCGCTCCGGTTCAGCTACTCAGCACACAGCGGTGAGAATGGCAGAAAGTGCATCAGACTTAACACATTTTTTAACAAAAAAAAAAGCTAAACTAAAATCAGTGGCGAAAATGACGTAATCGCGGTGGCTCCGCCCGTGCGCGAGGGTCTCGCGCGCTGTCGATTCGCGAGGTCGTGCACCTCTCGAATTTTGTAACTAATGAACAAAGTCATGTTTGCAGGATTCATACACGTTTAAAAGGTGGAATTAAAACACTTGTACGTCACTTTAAAGGTCCGTTTCAATATTTCCCAGCACCTTAAACTTAATTAAGTTAAATATTTATACATATACTCGAAATAATTCGCTTTTTCATCACATTATTTAATGGTTGTTTATTTCCAAAACGCCCAATCTTAACGTCTTCACGTTCTCTCATGTTTCGTCCTGGAATTAAAAGAGGCTCGTATTTGTTAACGTAAGACAAAAGAACTGTGCGGAGTCGCTTGCTACGGTCACTAGTGAAAGTATAAACCTAGCTTTTTATGGTCCTTGCTTTCACTGGATGTGAAAGACGCTATTAATTTACATGCGTTCAAATTCTAACGTACCTGTTTTTGATATGTTAAAACCAGACTCGGTGTGAAAACCTTAAAATAGACATCTCTATTGTGATGATGTCAGAAATAAATCCTCTCTTCCTGCAGTATCTGTTATAGTTATAGTTGTATAGTTGTACTGCCAAGTTATATTCCAACTTGGCAGTACAACGGACGTTTACAACAGTTGTTGATCAGACACTGACCCAGGCTCAGTTTATCAGATATTAAATAATTTAAACTTAAATAATTGTACTGAAATCCATGATTTAGGTTTCTCTAATTTTGCAGTATTTATATAAACATGTGTACGGCTTATTTTTTTAAAGGACACATTTTGTATACAATAGTTCCAGGTTTCTACAATAAATAGTTAATTGAACAAAAATAACTTGTTGTAATTTCTTTAAGGGTCGGTGTATCTTTTAATAATATACAAACTAACTGTGATACCGTGATAACCGTGATACCGCGGTATTTTCTGAGACGGTTATCATACCGTGAAAATCTCATACCGTTGCAACCCTAGTGCGATTATAAACACTCGTCAACCTGTGGGCCTGTAGTCCTGACAAGCACCCCTCCCCCCCCGTCTCGTCGCAGCCTGCGGGACAGCGAACGCCGGTGCGGAGGATGACGGCGAGGCGGAGGCGGGCTGGATCGAGGGAGCCGCCATCTTGCTCTCCGTGGTGTGCGTGGTCCTCGTCACGGCCTTCAACGACTGGAGCAAGGAGAAGCAGTTCCGGGGCCTGCAGAGCCGCATCGAGCAGGAGCAGAAGTTCCAGGTGGTGCGCGGGGCGCAGGTCATCCAGCTCCCCGTGGCAGACCTCGTGGTTGGCGACGTCGCCCAAATCAAGTACGGTACGTATAGGTCCAGCACTTGCATGAAGGGCTTTCAGTAAGACACATTGTCACCAAATATCATAACACTGAGTCTGGCTAGATAGAAACAACAGTTAAAGCTGATTTAAATGTATTTATTTTTTCACCCCTTTTATTTACAGCTGACTCTGCATTTCCAAATCTAGACATTCAAAAGAACTTCATTTCACACTTTACCCAGGTGCACAGAGTAAAGAAAATTACAAATGTCACATCATATTTTGGAACTATCAGCAGACACAAGGCTGTTGGGCTAAGGAAGCTCATTTCGAACAACAGGAGGACAAATTTTCAGTATAAGTTGTCCCATCATTGCACTGACTAGAATAGCAATAGAATAGCATTGAACTAATGAAGGATTATGACCAAGAGAAATTCAGTTCAGTTGGGGTTCTATTTTAAAGCTAAGAAAAACTTGCTTCAGAAGCCTGGCATAGTTTCACACGGCTGACAGTGACACATGCCGCCTTTGGGGAAGAAGACTTGGTGTGGTGGAGAAGGGAATCCGTCTAGTTGGAGCCCAAAGTTGATGAGTAACAATTTATGACCAGGTCATACATTTCACTGTTTGAGTCAGTGTTTGAGCTTTCAGCAGGAACAGGGACGGCTGTAGTGTGCAAGGCCGCGTAGGGAAGGTTGGACACCCATGCGTTGTTCTGTACAGCCATGTGAAGTTCTGGTCAGCCATGTGAAGTTCTGTGAATGTTCTTCCTGGAAGGGCAAACCAGTACTGATGGGATGATTCAAGCTGAGAGAGAGACGCTAACATATTTTACATGTTTTTGTGGTTGAGGGTCTCTCTGCCCACACCTTACACTGCAGCTGCCATGCGGTTGGTCTACTGATTCTGAAATCAGAAGCTTGTTTTCAATGAAGCATAGACTTGGCTTGAATTACACCCTTAACAGGGCTCTTATTCACCAAAGCAAAAAGTCTACATAGCAAGTGAACCCTGGCCATATTAGATAAAGTGTCTCTCTGTCGGCTGTTCTCAGATCAGTGTTGCCATGCGTATTCATGCTTCCTTACCCAGGTGACCTGCTGCCAACTGATGGGATCTTGATACAAGGCAATGACCTGAAGATTGATGAGAGTTCCCTGACGGGAGAATCAGATCATGTGCGCAAGTCCACAGACAAGGATCCCATGCTGCTGTCTGGTATGGTCCTGTTTCCTCACTACATCTACACTGCCATTGCCAAAGTAGCAACAATTGTGTGTGTAAAGATATTTGTTTCCTTCTTCTCAGTGCTAACAGAGTTTACAGATCTGAAGTTCAAGCGCTCTATTTTTGCAAACACAGAACAAGTGCAGTAAGAAGCTATAATACTAAAGCACAGGCACATGTGGGCGTGGCTGAAAGGTTCTTTGTAATTTTCGTGTCTGGCCAAGACCGTGCTAATCGAGCACTGAATACATGATCAGCAGGCATGGTTAGGCATGCATGGGGCAGCATCCAATCAGATTAACTCCTCTTGTTCCCTTTAAAAGCCAAGTGTGAGCCGTTGACACAGCACAGTGACAGTTTTGTCACAACGGCGAACGTGCAGACACAGTAGTGCAAGCAAACGATCACATAAACACTTGTGGTTCACAGGAATGTACAGAGCCCACGCCGTATTTGGCACTGGAAGTGGGACTCCTGGGTCTCGTGCGATTAGACTGGCCTGGAAAGACGGGGCTGGAATCATCAATGAAATCAATCATACAATAATAATTATTAATAATGATGCCAGGAATAATTACCGCATACATTTTAGTGTTATCATTATTGCTGCTGTCACTGTGATGAGAACAAAATGAATATTTACATAACTGTGACATGACTATATATATATAATTTTCCATGCGTAATAACATGCCAACTGTCTGATTCACATTTAGTGACAATACAATAGTCTTTCGTTATGATAAAAATAAAACAGTTGTATTTAGTTCATAATCGGGAGATATTTTTTTACTGTGGTGATGTTTGTGATCAAAATCCCGTCATGAGAAACTGGAGACTTATGTGTGTATGTATCAAGTGAAGAAAACCCCATGGCACAACAAGGGGTCTCAGGTTGCAATAAAGAGACACAAAAAGAGTGAAAAATGGGAGAAAAAAAGCCACTGTCACTCTATGTCACCGTGTTGCAGGTGATATTATTTCTGCCCACCAAATTAAGAAATGATGTCTCTGGAAAGCAGTAAAATGCACCACGGGGCAGCTTTGATGCCCCAACAGAAATCAGAGCCCGGAGTGTCCACCCAAAACATCACACCATGCAGGTGTGACCCCGTCTCAGGACTCTCGCCTCGCGGACCAGCCGCCACGTCTCCCCTCGCCGCACTTACCGTAGCCGCACTTCCCCCATCCCCAGGGACCCACGTAATGGAGGGCTCGGGCCGCATGGTGGTCACGGCTGTTGGCGTCAACTCTCAGAGTGGGATCATCTTCACTCTGCTTGGTGCCGGTGGAGAAGAGGAAGAGAAGAAAGAGAAGAAAGGTAGAGTATGTAATGACGGATTTGTTTTTAAGGCTGTGGGTTTGTGGGACTGGACTATTTTCCTGCTGATTATTTCAATGAGTTTTATATGCACTTTTCCTCTATGTAGTTTGTATCTCGATAGATCCATAACACAACACAATATAATTTGGGTGAAATAATGAAACAGGTAATAGGTTACTAGTAATAGATACTATTACTGTCTATAGTAATGATGTTGAAAAGAGGGCTTATGAGAATGGACTACAGTACCCATATTACCTTGCAGCTCTGGCAGTGTGTAGACTAATGCAGACTAATGTCATTGCTCTCAATACAATTAACACAGCCATCATTACTGAATTTATGCTTATGCAAATTATGAAATTCACCACAAAATGGAGAATCGTTTATGCTTCCAATACTTCCTCTATTACATTCTAGTCTGTGTGTCAGAATTTTGAAAACGATTCATGTGAGAGTTGCCACATTTCAGCTCTGGGATGAAAATGGTGAAATCTTCTGCAGTCCATTTCAAGCAATATCGTATGTCTGTGATAAACTTGTAGCTTGTAGCATATAATTTACAAGTGCAGTAAACACGTTCACCCACAGGGCCATTTCTGTCATTAATTTTGAGTGAGTGAAAGCAGACATGTGCTTAACATTTAATTTTTACCAATTAAAACTGTTGAATAGCAGAGACCAAACACATTAGCTGTATTCTGTTAATTGTTCAGAGTATTGCAGAAAACTTGATTTACAGGTCCTGATGGCCCCTCCCATCTGATGGCCCCTCCCATCTATCAGCTCCTCCCCCATAAACAGGCACATGGGTGAAACAGACTGGGCATCTCTCAGATCAGCCATGTGGCCACATGTCTTGACCCAAATGTATCGTATCATGAATCAGAAGGAGGAATAGGACTTGAATGCTGAGTGTATCATGACACCCCATGTTTTTCTGATTTTTACATGAAATTGTTGGGTACCCTCTTTTGTAATGCCACTGCAGTATAGTATAGTTCTTAAGATAAACACAAATCCACAAATCACCAAATCAGTGGGAAACTGTTATGTCCAGGTTAAATGTTTTGATTTTAATTTTGCTTTAAAGTGGTGACACATTGGCTGAGCAACCGACAGAGTTTCTAGCATGTGTGTAAAACAGCTGAGACTTAGTACTGCATAGCGCATACAAAACAATCATAAGAAATACATAAAGCATTCATAACACATACATAATGCATACACAACACATATATAATACATACAACATTCATACATACCGCATGCATAACGCACATGTTTGCTGGTTTCTCTCACAACCAAAACATGCTGGGACTGTCAGGTTGGGAGGGTGGGGGTTGCGTAGAGCGTCAGTCTAACAGGAAGGCAACTGTTTCAGCCTGGCTTGTTTGGCAAATGCGTCAATCGTGACTGCAAATTTGAATTCAAACCACCGTTAGCTAGTGACTGAATAGCATGAAGATGCTTACGGTTGAGTTACAGGCTTCTATTGCCTGATCACACACCATTTGAAAGACGCTGGTGGGTTCTGGTAGCTGTGTTGAAGCAATGAGAGCACTGACTTTAGTAGCAATGGAGAAATATACATCAAAAGACTGTCTGTACATATGCTTCAAAACCAATTAACAGTTTACATGGAGTGAGTTTCTAGTTATTGAACATGTGAAATTATAACATGGTGGTACAGATGTTAATCAGTCTGAGGTTTCATATTGCTTGAGCCTTGACTTATATATAATAAAGAGATAATATTGCATCTCCTGTATGATGAAAATTGAAATTCTGATACAAAGGTTTGTGTTTCACTTCTAGTTCCATCAGAGAAATACAGAACATAACCAATTTACCCAGCTATGATATATAAATATTTAGAACAGATCCATCCCTTTTCCCCAAGGGTGCAGTCAAATCTCTGACCATCACTGTAGGAATTGCATTTTAAAACTGGGATTCGTGTTTGATATCCAGTTGTGGTACATCCCCTCAGTGGTCAGGGGCCCGTAAGGACTCAATTGGCCACGTTCTTGTCGGGACATATCATTGACTGGGTCACTCCTTGTTTTTCTATTGGACACATGAGGGAAAGTCAGCATGTTATTGGTTCTGGGGCAACGTCGAGCACTTGGCGGCCTTTTCAGAATACGCCAAAGTTTCCGACAACACTGTGATGGCAGCTTTCAACATGTCAGAGGCGTCTGTGCGCCAGCCCCTCCCCCGCCCCAGTCCAGGTCCGTCGTACCCTTGTCACGTGGAAGGGTTAGGGTTAGGGTGGAAGGGTTAGGGTGTAAGAGTTAGGGTTAGGGTGGAAGGGTTAGGGTGGAAGGGTTAGGGTGTAAGAGTTAGGGTTAGGGTATAAGGTTTAGGGTTAGGGTTAGAGTGGAAGGGTTAGGGTTAGGGTTAGGGTTAGAGTGGAAGGGTTAGGGTTAGGGTTAGAGTGGAAGGGTTAGGGTTAGGGTGGAAGGGTTAGGGTTAGGGTTAGGGTTAGAGTGGAAGGGTTAGGGTTAGGGTTAGAGTGGAAGGGTTAGGGTTAGGGTTAGGGTTAGAGTGGAAGGGTTAGGGTTAGGGTTAGAGTGGAAGGGTTAGGGTTAGGGTGGAAGGGGGAAGGCTGCTACGTGAACCGCCGCCACACTGCATCACTGCGTTGTCTTGTGGGTAGGGCAGTGTGAATTGCTGATGCTGTCTTCCAGTGTGAAGCCTCACATTCTTGTTATTCTACAAACCACAATGCAGGTCAGGCAGACATGGATGGCCAGCAGCTAGCAGGTAGAGTATTCCCCTCCCCTTTGTGTCCGCCACCCCAGGCCTCACTCTCCCCCGAGGGATGTACCATAGTGCAGTTACCCCTGGACCCTTTATCATCCTACTAAACCCCCCCTCTCCCATCCTTAACCCAGCTTCAAGCACAATGAATCTTCACTTAAACTACACCCACTACATTTCTTTAAGTATGCAGAATAAAGGCATTCGTGCATGACATCCATTCCTTTGCATAGATATTCTGATCAATGGGTTGACTAAATATGTTATTTTATTTTTTTGCAAGACAACTTTTGAGGGTAAACCACCAGTGCCAGTTTATTTATTAATAATTGGTGTATAGAGGAATTTTTTAATTGAAAACCTATTACCTCTGTGTTTTGAAGAATATTTTGTAGGAAATTTTAGGACTGTAGCTTGTGATAATGCTATACTTAGTTAAAGCCCAGTCAAAGCTTTCTAAGGCCATACATAAATTCAAAAGTGTTTGGCTCCTTTCCTGGTGAGTCATTGAAAGGCTATATACTATAGAATATGCTAAAGGCTGAAGTGCCTACTACACATATATATAGCCACACTGGCCTCTTTTGATTAAATGTAATATGAATGAATGATGTAGCTTCTTATGTGACAACAAGGGGTAATATGTGAGTGAGGCAGTTGATTCACATCTGGTCGATCTCAAAAGTTTTTATAACTTTAATAACTAATGAAGATATAATTATATAGATATACCCATATATTATATATAGATATACCCAGATATACCCATAAATATATAATTACATAGATGTAATTATCAATATACACATTTACTTCCTATTATCAACCTACAAGTACTTGATTTACATAAAAATTGGAAGAGTTGGAATTTTTCCTTCGTTCGTGGTGGTTTTGCAAATTGTTGGAGACTGGCCGATCCTCACTGTGTTGTTCCATTGATCACTGTGTTGTCCTGGGTTTTAGTCGCATTCACGTCTGCCTGTGTTGTGTGTTGTGTTTATGTTGCATTTTGAGTGTGCTGCTCATTAACACCATTCCTCCAATCAGATGAAAGCCACATATTGGATCTATGCTAATTGTGGTGAAGATGCTCTTTGCCATACTGTTTTTGTTCACTGTTATCCTTTGATTATTTATTTATGTGTTTATTTTGTTTGCCCATTATTACCTGCTAGACTTCCATCCCTCCTCCCACCCCATTGCAACAATAGCAACCGATGGTGCTGCAGCCGTAAATTCCCCTGGTAACACCAGCCTAGTCAATGGTAGGTTGACAAGACCTCCGTTGTCCCTCTCTCGTGGCTCCGCCCCCTCCCCTCTCTCTCTCCTCCTTTCCCCTTTTCTCTTCAGTCGTGCTGGCTCTCCTCTCTTGCAGTCTCCTCCCACTGCATGTCACCTGACTCTGTGCCCCCCCCCCCACCTCTCCCTTAGGTTAACACAGCTGTGGGTTCGTAGGTACGGAAGCAGCTCAAGGTTTTGTGTGCTGTGTTGAGTCGAGAGCTCGTGGACCAGGTGTGTTCTGGAACAAACATTAGGAGACTAACATTAGGGGTCAACCCACAGGTCATGTAGCTGGACATTAGCCTGTAGCTCATATAGTCCTTTAAATAATTCAGGGGAGATTATTATGCTGGCGTTGTCTGTAGTCTAGAGCAGGTCAGGCTCCAGGGGCACTGGGAATTAAATGCAAATGCAGTAACTTCTTAGAAATGTGATTGGCTAACAATCACATGGTCTCTGCATTAAGAAGTCTTCAGACATGCCCTCTTAACGCAAGTTCATTCAGTTCACTTTACCAGTAAAGACTCCAGACTTTAACATCTTTTATAATCAATATTATGCAATTTATATTATACTTAGTACATGAAGCAAAAAATATTTTTATTAAAGTTACTTATGTTCTTTTTGATTACTTCTGTTCATTTGACTCCGTAACTGTAATTGTAATTGTAAACATGGTACAATGTTATTTCTGCTGCCATCATTGCTGCTACCTCAGGACTGTTTGATAAGTGAAACTATTTCTTAACATGACTGGTCAAAGTAGTGGTCTCCATCTGGAGTTAAATGAGATGTTTGTAAGGTTTATCCATGAAGTCTTACTTAAGCCGAAGTCTTTGGTGGTATGACTGTTAGGCCCCTCCCCTTCCTGTCATGTGTGGCGTAGCATGTGCACCGTAGTGTCAGTCCCGCGCCCTGCATGTCCTGTGTGTCCTGCTCCTTCCCTTGTTGTTTGTGTCCTGTTTGTCCTGTCCCATGGAATATCTGAATGGCTCTTCATGTATTGTTGATGTGTCAAACTCTTGGTCATTACAGGAGCAGCACACATTATCTCTGTTCATTTATAGCACCAAACCATAACACATGATCAGGCAAAATCAGTATAGTATTGATCATATTATGTTTCTCTCAGAAGAACATAATTTTTCTTTGTATTTTATTTCTATCAAATTTACCAAATGTAAGCTTGGTAATCCTCAGTTTAGGACTACGGCTATTTTGGTGCTTATACAGTGACAATTCAGATATTCTGTGGCATCTAGATCAGACCACTGTACATTAAAACTCTGAAACATACTTTTGCCACTGGAAATAACACATCTGAGATTGTACTTACAGATTTACATGAACACATATTAAACACAAACTTTCAGCAAATTTTCAGTATGCACCAAGGTTTACTGCTAAAAGAATGGCCATATTTAATATTTGGTGCATTAGCTCATTCTTTCTTAACTGCAAGCACCAGACACGAGCTCCTTCATGCTAACCCACACTACTTCAGTACCTCATTATGATACAACTGTGTGTTATGTATGTTATTGTCACTGAGATGTTGATGAAATACTCATTTTTCTGTCTTCCTTTTTTATTTTGATTTCACTGTCTTGTCCTTGTGATCATGTTTTATGGTCTGCTTTGTGTTATTTTCGTTCCGTGTCTCGTATGTCTCCATCATAGGTAAAATGCAGGATGGAAATATGGAGAACAACCAGACCAAAGGTAACTGACTTTTATCTTACCGCCTGGTTTAAGCTCTTTTCCTTCCATGACGTAGTGCAGGTACCTGTCCATTAAACATGATGTCTGTTTGCACTGTTGTCGTCTCTTCTTCTGGCTCTTCTTACTAATCTGCCAGGGTCTCCTGATGATCTCTTGGTCTCTCTCTCTCTCTCTCTCTCTCTTGGTCTCTCTCTCTGTCTGTCTCTCTCTTGGTCTCTCTCTGTCTCTCTTTCTCTCTCTCGCTCTCTCTCTCTCTGTCTCTCTCTCTCTCTCTCTCTCCCTCTCTTGGTTTCTCTCTTTCTTGGTCTCTTTCTCTGTCCCTTAGTCTCTCTCTCTTGGTGTTTTTTCGACTGTATCTTCGGTATCCTGGACCGTGTCTCTGACTGTGCTTCAGGCTTTTGTGACTCAGTGCAAGGGTTGTCATGGGAATGCCATTCACTTCAAGTAAAGGTCAAAAATTAAATGGGTCCAACTAATCACAATGTTTTGAGTCAGAAATCCATCGAAATTAAATATAATTTTGCTGGGGAAACAAGGAGATATTGAATATTTAATTTTCCAATCATAGAGATGATACATTTGTAGTTAAGGCATGGCTGCATATCTTCTTAAGAACTGGCATTATATTAGGGTTAAAATATTGTACCAAGCAGGTTACTGATCATGTTAGCACAGACAACACTTAACATTCATCTCAAGAAGGGCAATTTCCTGGAACTTGGGTAAAGGTCTTTATGGTCGTCTTGTGGTTTCTGCTGTTTCTGAGCATATTTTGTGAAACTACAGGACATTTTCTTCCGGTACAATAGAGGGTGTGGAACTGTGTGCACTATAACTGTGTGTAGAGAGTCTGTTCTGTTTCTGGGCACTGAACTTCAGTTCATTGACTTTGTGCACTTCTATACCACAGTTCTGACAGATCAATGAACTGAACGTCACCTTCTGTATTCTGCTTATTGTCCAAGTTCTCTGATGAAAGATTCGACACTAATCTTCTTTTACTCATTTTACCTGAATACTAACAAGCTCAGAACCTAGAACTGACATTGTAGTTCACAATAAAAAAAAAAAAAACAGGATACTGGATTGGCTGTGAGTGCCTGCCTGACCCAAGGATTGTGCAGTGTTCGGACTTCCTGTCATCACAGTCTTCCCCCTGACTGTTGCAGTGAAGAAGCAGGACGGGGCCGCAGCGATGGAGATGCAGCCTCTCAAGAGCGCCGAGGGTGGCGAGGCCGACGAGAAGGAGAAGAAGAAGGCCAGCGGCTCGAAAAAAGAGAAGTCCGTCCTGCAAGGCAAGCTGACCAAGCTGGCCGTGCAGATCGGCAAAGCAGGTGAGTCCCCCAACACTTCACTGCTTGCCAAAGCAGTTTTTTTCCTCAGTTTTCTACACGCCTCGGTGAAAACGGACTGCCGGAGTTCACCAAGTGTTGTCTAACTTGAAAGAAAACGTTTTGGTCATATTCAATATTTTTAGCTCCGGTATAATACGTTTGCAATGTGTCACCCTAACCCTACTCTAACCTTAACTTTAACCTACCCCAACCCTAATCCTAAAGACTAACCCTTAACCCCAACCCTGACTCTAACCCTAAACACTAAACCCTAACCTTGATTTCTGTGTCCTACAGGTTTAGGCATGTCGGCCCTTACGGTCATCATTCTGGTACTCTACTTTGCTATCGACAACTTCGTTCTCCAGAAGAGACCGTGGCTTCCGGAATGCACACCAATCTACATCCAGTACTTTGTCAAGTTTTTTATCATTGGTGTCACCGTCCTGGTGGTGGCTGTTCCCGAGGGACTGCCCCTGGCCGTCACCATCTCCCTGGCCTACTCCGTCAAGGTACGGCCCCCGTGTTTGGTTTCCTGTGCTGAAGCCATGGGGCCCCGTGTGGTTAGGAGAGCCAGAACGTCCCATCATTGCTTCTTACTCATTTTCAGTGTTGTGAGTAACGACGTCATTTTGTCAGTAACGGGATAATATAATAAATTACTTTTCCTGTCGTTACAACGCCGTTGACGTTACTGGTCATTAAAAGCGGTGCGTTACTATATATTGATAAACTAACAGTAATATGAGCAGACCCCTGCCCAGGCTAGTGAGGAGTAACAGATCTCGATAGGTCACAGTTCTCGGTGTAATACCTGTGTAACTTAACAAGTCAGTAAGCGATTGGCTAAGACTGCGTTATGGTAGCCAATCAGAGCCAGTGTTGTTAGAAGAGGCAGAAATGGCGAGTCAGGAGCAAGCCGAAGAAAAATTAGCGTTTTCAAGGTGGCGATATAAACATTATTTAAGAAAATACTTGAAGTTCCTGAATGTCTACCAGACTGGGTATTTGATTAATTTAATTAAGAATAGAGGTTTTATTGTTAAGTTTACTTCTGTTGTGAACAAACCAGTTGTCTCAGGTTGAGAGAATTTAATTTAATTTGATAGATGTAAATGCACTTATATAGTGTAACTGTTTACTTTTGTTTTTGTTTTTTTTTACAAAGATTTTAAAGGATTTTATCCTGCACTGGTGTGTTGATGTGCAATAAATATCAAAAGTTTATTTTTTTCAAAAGTTTCTTTCTGATCTACTCATTTCAACTGACTGTGAAAACTGCTTTTTCAAAAAATCTTTATTCATTGGCATATAACTTTTTTAAAACTGTAATGCCAATAGTTACTTTCCCTGGTAACGAGTTACTTTTATTATAGAGTAATTCAGTTACTAACTCAGTTACTTTTTTTGAACAAGTAGTGAGTAACTATAACTAATTACTTTTTTAAAGTAACATTCCCTACACTGCTCATTTTAGACTCAAGAATATAAGACTGGTCAAGGTCACCTAGACTATGTCAGTATGTCAGTTTATTCCCTCTGTAATGTTTTCAATGCTTCAATGTACATCTGCAGAAAATGATGAAGGATAATAACTTGGTGCGCCATCTGGATGCTTGTGAGACCATGGGCAACGCTACCGCGATCTGTTCGGACAAGACTGGCACGCTGACCACTAACAGGATGACGGTGGTGCAGTGTTATGTGGGAGATGTTCACTACAAGGTCGTCCCAGACCCAGGCGCCATCCCACCCAAAACTCTGGACTTGCTGGTCAACTCTATATCCATTAATAGCGCCTACACGTCAAAAATCCTGGTAAGAAAGTCTTTCTGTCCATAAACTAGTTAATGACTCCCAGCACCATTATGAATAAAACGTTATGTGAGCAGTTGGCTGTAATATGTTCAGAACACAAGACCAGACAGATTAGCTAGTGTGAATGAGAGAGGAAATTTGAAAGACTTCTCACACCAAAAAGGTTTGAACTAGCCAGTGTTGGAAAATGTTGTTTGCGTCCAAATGTTGTAATAGAGTCACAGCACAAGGAATTTGTAATTTTGTTCTTTTAGCTCAGGGAGCTCAAAAATGGTTTTACATTTGGGGTTGGTGGCGAACGTAAACTATCGACCAGGGGGGGACTCATTTGGCTGTCTGCTACCTGTTTGTTGTTGCCATAGAGCAGGGGTACTCAACTGGCGGACCGCGGTCCGGATCCGGACCCGAACGCAGTCCTGTCCGGACCCAATCTCATTCCTGATTAAATGGATACGGACCAAAACAAAACCGTAACATTTATTTCAGGGCTATTGAAAAAACACTCCGTCACGAGTGTACGTTTGCCACCCCGCTCAACAACTTAAGCTGGGCGTACACTGTACGATATTTTAAATCGTGTACTCAGCTCCAGCTCAAACTGTACGACTAAATCGCAGGGTTTAAAAGTTCACAGCTCACGATTCATATACTCACACTATACGACCCGACGCTCTCATGCGATCTCACGAGGAGCGATTTGAATTTCAAACATGTTTGATATTCTTGCGACGCTGCGATTTCTGATCGGGAGTTGGTCGTGAGGTGTGAATCGCTCCTCGTTTACCTGTGTAAATTATACGATGCACGACACGCGATTGAGCCGAAACTCGGCCCGATCGCAAAAATAGTCGCACGAGTGAAAAATCGGCTGAAAATGGGCCAAAAATCGCACAGTGTACGCCCAGCTTTACGTTTGCCCCCCCCCCCGTTACGAGTGTACGAGGGTCAGCGCGGCGAAAATAACGTAATCGCTGAGGCTCCGCGTGTGCGCGAGTGCCTCGCGCGCTGTCGGTTCGCGAGGTCGTGCACCTCCCGAATTTTGTAACTTCGCGCGCGCCGCGCTTCAGCGCAATGAACAAAGTCACGTTTTCAGGGTTCATACACCTTTATAAGGTGGAGTTCAAGCACTTGTACGTCACTTTCAAGGTCCATTTCAATATTTCCCAGCATGTTAAACATAATTAAGTTAAATATTTATACATATACTCGAAATAATTCGCTTTTTATCACATTATTTAATGGTTGTTTATTTTAAAAACGCCCAATCTTCACGTCTTCACGTTCTCATGTTTCGTCCTGGAATTACAAGAGGCTCGTATTTGTTAACCTAATACAAGAGAACTATTCAGTCAGACAGATTTGTTGTGAAACCAAGTAGTTACAATTTCAAGCATTTTAAAGTACTTTAACCTAAATTCCAGCACTTTTCAAACCTGAAACACATAGCAACATTAAAATTGGTCAGGTAAATGTTCATTCCACTGTTTTGAGGGGTGTTTCTACCACATATCGTTTCGGACAAAACACCACAACCCCCCCCCCCCCCCCCCCCCCCGGACCTCAGGTCACAGGTATCTGCCAAAATTGGACCGCGGACAAATTTAGTTGAGTACGCCTGCCATAGAGGCAATCCCCAGCATCGTCTTGAGATCGCAGTGCGCGATTTCAAAATAAGAGCGGATAGCGCGATTGAAAAAAAAAACCTAGGAAAAAAAAAAAACACTTTTCAAAACAGCTCGCGGGCCAGACATAGATGGCCCGCAGGCCGCTATTTGAGTATGGGGGGTATAGATGCTTGAACGTCACAGAACAACAAACACAGTCAGCAATCAAATTGATAGAAATAATGGTTTAATGAAATTAAAATTATAGTAAATTAATAATTCAGTCAGTAAAATATATATTTACCATTTGCACAAGTTACAAAATTGATCCAATCCATTTGGTTCCATATCACATACACTATGGCCCAGTAAGAGCCGGCCTATTGTCCGGTGGTAAATCTTACCGCAGCTGGACGTTGGTAGAAGGATGAATGGTGTGTTAATAAGGCAGCGCTGGTTGAACTGGTTGAACACCTGGGGGCATGAACACTGGAAGAAAAATGAAACAGCTAATTTGATCCACCGTCCCTTGATATGCTGCAAATTAAGCTGCACATTCATTACAACGATCTTTCTCAAAATCACATTACAAAATCAATATGGAATAGACCAATTCAAAATTAGAAATGGTCCCAAGCTTAAAATACTAAATTAGATGTAACCTAAGATCCAAGCAGTTGCTCTGAATACATAGAAGCCAGGTCTAACAAGGGAGATGTCCTACATTTGACAGCCCCTAAATGAAATTTGATAATTGGAATAATAACTTTCTGGCCATCTGCTTTGGAATTTAGAGCTGCACATTTTGTCATGGGAGACAGATTCATTAAATGAATTTCTTTTAGTTTTTTATGGTTACATTTTGATCTAAAATTACCATCTGTGTGTTTGTACTATTGTCAACATATGCTTGTATATCATTCATATAATGAAGTGTCAAAGATTAATATTTAAACCTGCAATGTGCTGTCATATCAGGGTAATTTGATTTGATTCAATTATTCTGAATTATAATAAGCTGTAGAAAAAAAAAACGTTACAGTGGATTTGCTGTTTTCCAAATTTTTTTAAGCAATGAGCAATTGTCATTGAAAAAAATATACTACTGCATTTATTTCAGCTTGTTCAAAGTCCCACTGGATAAAAAGAATGCATAATACTGTTCCATGTATTGAGATTAATGTGGTAAATGTGGTAAAGTGTTCAGTTAGGACCAATATTAAACGGGCTTCTTAACGTGATCTCCCAGGGTTCCTATAGAAATGCTCCCTGTGTCTCAGTGTCTTGTATTCAGGAGAATTTGGAGCATCTTCTGTCTCTGTCCCAGCAGGGTTGCACTACTTATATAACTCAGCTGTGGAACCGGGCAGAGAAGCTTTGATAACCATACAAAGGCCTTTGATATCTACGCTGGTTCAGCCGTGTGCTTAATTGAGACTGCGGTCCTCACCACTATATCCTTAGAGAGGCACCCAAAGGCAGCAGCAGAGTCCCTCTGTAATATTTTAATGCAGCGTTATGTAATGGCCGCTTGTCCCACTCTTCACCCACCAGCCCTCGTTTCCTTTTTAGAAACCTTCCGCAGTCTTCGATGCAGCGCCATTTCTGTTTTTTTTCCCAGATTTTTTTTCTCCCTGTGATAAATCCAGTATCTCCGTGAAGACAGAAATACTCTGTCACCTGAGGTAAAAATTAGAATGGTGGCGGCAGGCTTAGGTGCGTGGAATGTGCCGTGCTCCTCCCGGATTTGTGTGCAGGCTTCTGCTGTGGCGGAAACTGTAACCCGGCTGCACGTGTAAATGGCACACACACTTTTCGGGCACAGAACGGCACAAATTAATGGCTTTTGACGGCAGATGATGGCCGTCGGATGGAAAGATGATTAAGAAACTGCAGAGTGTCTGTTTCTCCTGACTCCTGTGGTCTGTTTTGAAGAAAAAAAGATAATGTGAAGTTTTCTGAATGGACTCAGTTGCTTTGTTTGCCAACATTTAAAAAAGAACATAACTGCCCCAGATAATCAGGACTGCTGGCTATGAATACTTTCATATTCCTTGTTTACTCCAAGACGGTCATAAGTTTACATTTAAGGACTGCTTTGTACACATCCTGGCAATTGTAATATCTTTATATTACCAGGAAGGTATTACCAGAAATTCAGCAGTAGGTTTGGTGGTATGTTGTAATGAGAGCAGTGCTTGTGGGTTGAAGTTACATCGATACGCCGAGTCGTAGTCTGAGCTGTGTGCAGGTTTTCTGGGATGCCACTCTCGGGTTGTCCCGACAACCTGTCCTGTCTGACTGCCGGGGCCTCAGGAGACGTCAGCTTGATCACTGGTGTCACTTTGACTAAGGCCCATTAATCTTTGATCGAGGGTTAGGTGTACGTACGCAGCACCCCTGTGTTTTAGAGATGCCGGTGCTCCAGGTCATGGACTGGGTCATGTGTTTGGACGGCTGTATGTTTCAGGTGTGCTCCTCTGCCTCCTTGTTGAGCCAAGTTAGCTCAACGTTAGCTCCTGCCTTTTTAGCGAGATTTGTACCCAGAGACTTGTGCCAGAGAACTTTACAAATTGTTGACTTCCCAATCTTGCAGATATTCCAGAAATTTTTTTCTCCCACCTTTCTACACAGAACGTGGTGTGTGGAACATGTTGCAGTCAAAATCTCCAGTAACTGAAGTCATTGCTTTATCCAATTTGAAGTAGTGCAAGGCCATAAATAAGTCCTTAACAATGTGGGTCATTGTTTCCACCAATGTGGGCATTTGGGATTTGGCATTACTGTGTTGTCCAACATTACATTACTGGAGTGTAATGACTACTTCACCAACTAAAAATAGTGAATCCTTGTTGCCAGTTAAAAGGACACACGTGATTGATGTTAGGATTGTTGTTTCATACCATGGAATTCTGTTGGGGCACATTTCACACTTCTCTGTGTCAAGGTGAAATGACTTGCTGAGCAGCATGGAAGTGTGTCTTATATTTTGGACAAAGTTGCCTATCCGGCTGCAGCACCATGGGGCACGAGGCTCTCGCCAAACGCTCAGGCGCCATAGACTCACCATTTTTCGTTCCAGCCAATCAGGATTTGGTTTGGGTGGTTCGGTTCGTCTCCTGAACACGGGCCATGGAACGTTGAGGGGTGGAGAAATCAAAGTGGTGTGGTGAAAATCGCCTTATCAGGGAGGTGTGTGGGTTAGGGGACGTGGTGATGGTGGTGGGTGAGGGGTGGATGGGGTTGGGGGTGTTTGGGGAGGGGGGCGTGGCTAAATGGAGTGTCGAATGGGAGCGTGCGGAGCTGACGGGGAACGGTGCAGGAAAGAGGAAGTGTTCGTGCCAGCTCTCGGGCTGCCATATGCCAAGGGCTCGCAGGAGCGCCGGATGACTGGGGAGAGGCCAGCCGTTCGTCCGGCGTCGTGAGCCAGCCACTCTGTCCGGGTGCCTCGGCCAGCCACACCCTCACGTATGACCCAAGAAGTTTCGGGTGATCACAGTGGCACCAGTGGCAGTATAAAGAAAATGATCATTTGAATAGAGTCGAAAGGTGCTGACTCCCTTGAATTTAGCAGTGTTCTTTAATTTGAAAAATCTAAAGGGCTCCTCTCCAATTGTTCACACACACTTGCGTTAAAATGGGTTCATTATGCTGACCTACATCAGTGACCTTGAGGTTTAGCATTGGTACATGTACTTTGCATATAGATATAGAGAGTAATGAAAGGAAGCAATGGTCACTGAATTTTTGCATTTGTTTTGTTTGTTTTACATTCGGTGAGTAAAGTTTAAGTCTGTTCATCCATTTATGTAATTAATAGTCAGAACATCTCTAACATTTTGTTAGACACAATGTATAGTGTGTAGTGTCATTTTGTTTCAGATAGTAGCTCTTGCTTTGTTGATTAAGCCTAACTTTAATGTGAATAATAACTTTGTATGACAGGCAAACAGTCATTTATAGCTTAGTAATTAGTAAATGCTCATGTAATTCAAAAAAATAGGGAGATTTAGAATTTATTTATTAATTTAAGTTTTGGTTAAGCTTACTTTTAACACAAGCAATCATGTGTAACAGAGTCATCATACATGATCATGTATGTATGTTTGTGCACGTATGTGCACTGAAAAAAATAAAGCATTGGCTCAATGTAATAAAATTGAATTAATCAATCACACAATTTTTCTTTCATTGACTCAATCTAAAACTAAATTCATTTAGTCAAGAATTTAATTTTTTGGATTGAGTCAATAAAAAAATTCGTGTGATTGATTAATTCAATTTTATTACATTGAGCCAATGCTTTATTTTTTTTAGTGTGTAATTGATTAACATAAGAGTTAATTGAATACATGTGCCAATTGCATATGCTATATCAGGGATGGGCAACTTCCATGATAAAGAGGGCCAACATTTTTTCAGCCCTATTGTTGGAGGGCCACATGACCATGCACTTCAAATAATTGGATATGAAAGACACTACAAATTATTCTCAATAAGAACACATTTTAAATGAATTCAGATCTGTATGTTTATTGCACCAACATACATCTATTTTCTGCATATAAATGCATTAACATGTCCTTAATAAGCAACAAAGACAAAACATTTGCTTAATAAAAAAGTGCAAAAAGGAATTTGAACTCCTTCATATCAAAGAACTGTAACGCGTAGCACGCTGCGGAGCGAGGAGGCGGACACAAACACTGAGAAGAGCGAGATTTAATAAGGGGAATTCCATAGGCGAAGTCGTTTGTACAGGCACGGGTCAAAACGGGAGAGCCGTCCAAGTGGTCAACAGGACAGGCAGGAGTCGTAACAGGAGAGCCATTCACAACGGAGACGGAAAATACCAGAACAGAGATGACAGATAATCCACAAAACCGAACAAACCACAAATAACCGACAACCGGCGAAACACAGAGATACAAGTACACCGGACTAAACTAGACACAACTGAACACAATGACGACACGGGCGTGGCAGACAGAGGGAAACCAGGACAACAGACACGCAGGGCGGGATAACCGGGCAAGGAACAACACCAACACGGGAGAGGCCCTACGTGACAAGAACATAAAAGTCCGGCTCTATTGTTTTTTTCTTTTAATTATTAAATTATTATTGATCTATTTGCGGCCCGCACTGAGTGAGGACACACGGCTCGCGGGCCGCCAGTTGCCCATCCCTGTATATACATTTCTTTACACAAATTGAGAAATCCTACAAGTCTTTTCCTTACTGATGTTCTAAACGCACGCAATTAAAATCAATTTAGTGTTTTATTAATTGGTAGCATTGTATCTAATATATCTAAGATGTGGCTGACTTACTACAACACTTGACCTTGAGTAACCTCTGAAAAATATATTCATTATTTGGGTGTGTTGTCTGCTTTTGTCTTTTGGCTCATTCAGCCTCCAGATAAAGAAGGAGGTCTTCCCAAGCAGGTGGGCAACAAAACCGAATGTGGCCTGTTAGGACTGGTTCTTGACCTGAAGCGAGACTACCAGACCGTCCGGAACCAGATCCCAGAGGAGAAGCTTTATAAGGTGTACACGTTCAACTCGGTGAGAAAGTCGATGAGCACCGTAATTAAACTTCCAGATGGCAACTTCAGGATGTACAGCAAAGGAGCGTCTGAGATCGTCCTGAAGAAGTGAGATCCTTTTGGTCTTCATGTCCTTACGTTGCTTTATCTTAGCTTTGCGTACCTCTGCAGCAGTCGGCAGTTTCGTAGGACGAACCAGACACATGTGCAGGATAACGTTGCATCTACAGGCAGACGCAGTAGTAATTGCCTTCTTTTCAATTAATGTCAGCAGCTTATATGCTTGAAGTCGCGATCGGAGAACTCAAAAGTTGTGAAAAAACATTATTATATAGCATCAGAGTCATGATTATGTGTATGATGTTATTTTGCATTGTAAAATGATTTGGGATGAAGGGGCCTCTGGCTGTGGTGACGTTGGTGATGTTGTTGACGTTGGTGATGTTGGTCTAGGTGCAATCGAATTCTGAACGAAGTGGGCGAGCCCAGAGTGTTCCGGCCTCGAGACAGAGATGAGATGGTGAAGAAGGTGATCGAGCCCATGGCCTCTGATGGACTCAGAACCATTTGTGTGGCCTACCGTGACTTCCCTGGAAACCCAGAGCCCACCTGGGATGATGAAAACAACATTCTAACTGACCTGACTGCCATCTGCGTAGTTGGAATTGAAGATCCAGTCAGACCTGAGGTAGGGAGCTGCTCATTTTGGACATTCAGCATCTACAGTATAGCTGCTTGTCTTAGGACAGCCATCAGAAATATGAATCATATTAGTGAAATCTTCCAGGAAATAATATTAATGTTGCAGGATGTTAATGCAATGATGAGTAGACTACCTGCTCCCCACATTTATTGGTCATGTAATGATGCATCACTAAAAATGTTTACTTCTTGAAGATGTCACTCCTCAGTGACAGCGAGGATTAGCATTTGGATTAAGGATTAGCCATGTTAAATGTAATGTTAGACAGAACAGGCAGCTTCTTACTCCAAAAAAGATTTTGGCCATCTGCCCTCTGCACATTCTTTCTCTGCTCCCTTTGAGCACTAAAATGAATTTATTTCACTGCTGCATAATTCATCTTATTTGGTTTAACTGTCCACACCCCCATGTCCAGGACCACACCGCGAAATTGCCCATTTGCTGAAGATCTCTTAGAGGAAGCGGCATTTGGGAGGAATACAATTAGGACTGTAAGAAAGAAACAAAGCACTGTATTTGTGGTAATGTGACCTTGAATATACAGCTCTCAAATCTTTTTGAATGTAATGCCATTTGTTACAGTCTGGTAATCACTGTAATGGATGCATACGTGCATGTGGTGAAATAATTGGTTGTTATTAGTGTACTGTATATTGAGTATCCATTTTGGCAATTGATAGCATAATTGCTCAGTGAGGGGTCACTATTGAGGTGCGTTATTATAGGAAAAGAAACTGTAGAAGTTCATTTCAGAAATAACTGAGCAAATGACCTGCAAGTCTCATATAGCTGAATGAACTGTTATTGGGCAGATGTAGTCAGAGGCTTTATTTCCTGGCTTCAGACTCACCTCCCTCTGTTTGCTAATACATCACTAGACACCTGAGAATCTGTAAACAAATCCATTTGTGTTAAATGTCTAAGGTTACAAGTCACCTTCCTCTGCCACAGTCTATTATTAATGAAGCTCTTCCTCTTCTACTTGTTCCCAATGAGTTAAGTGGAACCTGACTGTAGTTTCCAAATGACTTGGTATCTTCCCAGAACAGCAGGGTCTTGTTTACGTGTCTAGACTGATCCCCACAATTCTGTTTCCATAGGTGATGTAATAAGGATTTCCTCAAATACTACTACTCTGCCTAAAAGACCTTGATTTAAACGACCAGATGTGATGTACACCATGTACACAATCCAGCAATGGCACAGTGAAAATGCTCACCTCAATTCATGCTTGATTTTTTAAATGAATGTCATAAGACCACATAGGCGCTCACCCTAACTCCCACAGCAGAGACGTCATTTGGCAACAATTTGTCCTTGTGCACATACTGTAAAAATGGAATTCCTCATTCCAATCCAAACATTTCCTGCATTTTCAGTCCTATGTTTCAGATTTCTGTGTGTCTTGGGCCTCACTTATATTCTCCTTCTGAGTTGTGACACGCACACTTTTGTCGCGATTATAATTCCCGTCTCGCCATTCTGCTGTTTTTTTTTTTGCTGACAGTCGACAGTTGGCTCGTTTTAACGACTCTGACATTGGACAGTGGATTTGCTTAAATCTTGCACCTTGGACTCGAGCCTATTTTCAGTATGACACGAACTGTATCAAAGTGCTGTCATTACAGATATTTATGCATCATCTCATGAATAACTTTTTTAAATCAAATTCAATTTATTCAACAAGAGTACAATTTTTCTTATAGCAGTATCTGGTACAGTGGTTTTAGAGTACATAGTGATTAAGGTATAGTGAATAGCTCAGGCCCATTGAATGACCTATAAGATCACCATGACCTTGGTGCACGTAAAAACACTTTTATTGATCTGCTCAAGTAAATCAGGCGTGATAAAAACACCTGGCACATGGCGCCATGGCGTGGCATTGAGCTGCAGAGCTGAACTCCAACAGCAGGCGGTACAGAGTATATCACATTACAGAATGTAACTTCAAGGTATGGACGCAGCATTTGATGAGGTTTGTTGTCGCACGTCTACGCTCTGGTGCCGTATCTCTCTGACTGGAGTGGCTTGGCGTCCCCAGGTGCCCGACGCTATCCGGAAGTGCCAACGTGCAGGCATCACGGTGAGAATGGTGACCGGAGACAACATCAACACAGCCAGAGCCATCGCCATCAAGTGTGGTATCATCCACCCTGGAGAGGACTTCCTGTGCATCGAAGGCAAAGAATTTAACCGGAGGATCAGGAACGAAAAAGGAGAGGTACTGCCCATTACAACGGAGGAACACGAGATGTTTGTTTGTTTGTTTGTTTTAGAGCTGTTGCCGACAGTTACTCCTCCAACAGGGCCATCTGGGTTTCCTGTTCACCAAAACAACTTTTTTAGAACAAGAGGTTTCATCTTTATCTGCAAAACCGGACCCCTGAGTGCTTTTGCTGTATTAACAACCATAGAGCCTAGTATTTTCTCAAAAAATACACACCTTTGTTTGGATGCTAACTATGCTGAAGCTGAACTGGGAGAACATTTTGCTACATGCATCTTTATTATTTGATGCGACGCTGGGCCATCAAGGTGACCAGTGACTCATCAGATGTTCTAAACGCGTGGCTGGGTATTGGCTTGGCGATGCTTGAGATAAGGTTCCCTGAACTGGGTTATTCGGTGGCTGATCAGCAATTAGCAAGAGCAATGTCCATGGCATAAGTCACTGTGACAAAACTGAACTGTGTAGACGGCTCCGAACAACATTAGGTCAGTTACATGACCTCATGTGGAAGCTGCTATGGCCATGGTAACGCAACAATGTCGTAACTGCGTTCAGGCCAGTTTACGGCTTGTGTGTAGTGATGGAAAAAATGCAATTTATAATCAGTGACTCTAACCAGAGCTTACGTGTTATTTGCAGGTTGAACAAGAACGCATTGATAAAGTGTGGCCCAAACTACGGGTATTAGCCCGATCCTCTCCAACAGACAAACACACTCTGGTTAAAGGTAAGAAACTGCGGTAACACTTTATATTAAGTGTTTACTTACTAATGGGAAGTAATGCATTAGTTAACATGAACAACACATGAAGTAACACATTAACAATAATTAACTAATGTTAATTAGTTAATGCTCGCACCTTTTTAGAGTTTTAGTGTTTTAGTTTGGAGCAAACGGGACTAATGAGCTAAAACAGTATGGACACACTTCAGTTCCTATGCTGATAGATTCTGGATATTTCCAAGTTACCCATTACTTATGTAGGTAAATCAGTACAATGTAATATATTTCTTTAAGGTCGCACCAAAAAAGGTGCAAGCAACAAAGAGCCAAAACAGGAGCCGCAACTGTTACATGTTTACTTAACGTTAGTTAATTATTGTTAATGTGTTACTTCATGTGTTGTTCATGTTAACTAATGTGTTACTTTAGGTTAGTAAGTGAATACTTATTGTAAAGTGTTACCGAAACTGTTATAACCTGTCCTTAAATATCCTGTAGTGGTTGGATACTGTCATGTCACTCAATGTAATGACATTGTGCTACAGGTTTAATTCAGGTGTAGACGTCGCTGTAGCAGGTCCACTAAAGCTGTGGAACACCCACTTGCTCCCATCACAGTAGATCACAGCTCCCATCACCTGCACTACGTGATGTGACATGACGTGTAGTTACACTTGTATAGTGCCTTTCTCAGTAGCCAAGCACACTTCTCAACCAACACACTGCACACTACACAACACTTTTACATCCAGTCAACACACTGTGGAGATGCACATAGTGAGCCGTCACACCGCAGGGAGATTACACTGGGAGTGGGAACGGAGGGGTGATGACACCGCTCCCTCTCAGAGCACCGTCCATCGCTGGGCACACAGTCACACACACACACACACACACACACACACACACACACACACACACACACACACACACACACACACACACATACACACACACACACACACACACACACACACACACACACACACACACACACACACACACACACACACACACGTCCAGTTCTTTACCTGACCTCCATCTTTTTTGACTGTGGGAAGAAACTGCAGACACTGCAAACACTGCAAACTGCAGACACTAAAGTCACACAGACACTGAGAGAATGTGGGAACTCCACCCAGACAGTGTGATGTAGAACTGAACTCCACCCAGACAGGGACATGAGTGGGATGTAGAACTGAGCTCCACCCAGACAGTGTGATGTAGAACTGAACTCAACCCAGACAGGGACATGAGTGTGATGTAGAACTGAGCTCCACCCAGACAGTGTGATGTAGAACTGAACTCAACCCAGACAGGGACATGAGTGTGATGTAGAACTGAACTCCACCCACATGTTGCTCTTTAAAGTGCTTCACGTGTTACACCTGCTGAGCATCTGTTTTTGTTTTTTCAAGTAATCCTCTAAATCACTATGATCACTATGTAAAATAAATTACAATTCAGTTGCTCCATACAACCCATTTACTTGTGTACTGTGTACCATGGAGTTAATATATATTTGAAATGTTACATAACTCTGGCGAAGTTGCCACAAAGCAGCTATGAAGGCATAATAATGCCTCAGTGATGCGTCATTCTCTCAGGTATCATCGATAGCACCATGGTGGAACAGAGACAGGTGGTCGCTGTAACCGGTGATGGGACCAACGATGGACCCGCTCTGAAGAAAGCAGACGTGGGCTTTGCCATGGTAGGTGTCACTGCACCCCCTGAATCCCGTTAGACGCGCTTGTCTGGTATGCTGAGCTCTCATCTTGAAGCAGAAAAGGAGGCCATGATGTTGTAATTCAGCCTCCCAGTCTGTGTCTGTTCCTCCTGTGCTACCCAAACTCATGCTGTCCTCATTTCCCAGCTAGCGTCACGCTGACACGCACCATCACGCCATCCCTTAATTTTTTTTTTTTTGCTTAAAGCGCAGGATTGCCCCCTAGTGTGAGCTTTGGGTAATGCCTCAAATATGCTCATGGCACCAACATTTGTCCTTTCCAGTCCTTCTTATTTTTGGTCAATCTTTTTGCGGTTTTGCATTTACAGTGTCCTTCCACCTCAATGCTGTTGTTTGCTGGGCTGCATCTGTCAACTTTGCTTTTACGCTTTTTCTCTTGGTGGCGGCTGCTCACTCTGTCTCTCCTGTTTTATTCTCTCAGTCTGTGGTGCTTTGATTCCAGCAGTTGCCTTTTCTTTGAGTCCAACTGTCAGGCAGTCATGGCCTGGTGGTTAGGGAACTGGTCTTGTGACCGGAGGGTCATGGGTTCGATTCCCAGACCTTAGGCCATGACTGAGGTGCCCCTGAGCAAGGCCCTTAACCCTCAATTGCTCACTTGTATAAAAAATGAGATAAAAATGTAAGTCGCTCTGGATAAGGGCATCTGCCAAAATGCCGTAAATGTAAATGTAAATTCTCTCTGTGCGGATGTCGGAATCCTTCAATCCCTTGGATCTGAGGAGACACACCTAAATGGCTTGGCAGCAACATGTGATAACATGGCACCCCTCTGTGACAGGGAATCGCTGGCACTGATGTGGCCAAGGAGGCCTCGGATATCATCTTGACGGACGACAACTTCAGCAGCATCGTGAAGGCCGTGATGTGGGGCCGCAACGTCTACGACAGCATCTCCAAGTTCCTGCAGTTCCAGCTCACCGTCAACGTGGTGGCCGTGATCGTGGCCTTCACCGGAGCCTGCATCACGCAGGTTAGTCAGCTCTGTACTAGACCCAACAGCAGCTAATCGCCTATATAGTCTCCCTGTGTCAACAGTGTCTTAAAGCATCTTCAAATCTAACAGTGGTCACTGTAAAACCAGACCAAATCATGTGTAATCTGTAGTTCAAATGAAACACAGGTACACCTGTGATCTTAATATGGCCTTAGGTACACAAGGCACAATATTTTAAGGCCAATGGCCCACATCTAGTTCTCTAAGACTTTCTTTCATTTCCTTGAGGAACACTGGCCTAATAAAAACTCAATGTTACTCCTGAAAGCAGGTTATCAACTTATAAATCCACTTCTGTGACTAACTTTCTATGAGGTTTGGATCAGAGGTGGAAAGAGTACTGAAAAATTGTAATTGAGTAAGAGTATCATTACTTTGCCTAAAATCTACTCAGAGTAAAAGTAACATTACCCATCTCAAAATTTACTCAAGTAAAAGTACAAAATTACTTCATTTAAAATGTAATTTGAGTAAAAGTTACTTAGTTACTTTCAGTTATTTAATGCATGGATGAATCATGAACCAAATTCAGCACAAGTTGTTTTAATCGATTTCCAAGTGTATTTAAGTGCACATCCACACTTGCAAAAAGATCAGCTGGGCTCAGGAACATACTTCCTCACAGCACAAGGACAGTCACAACCTGTACCATAAAGTGCAAACAATTTTCAGTCCTATTGTCCAACGGACAACACTATGATAAGATTAAAGAAATTGAAATTACAAATTATTCAAAAAACAAAATGCACACAAAATTAAGTGCCCACAAGATGCCACAAATCAAACTAAAATGCAACAGGATTCCACTACTCACAATAAAATGCCCACAGGATCCCACATCAAAAATAAAAAAATGCTCATAGGATCCCACAATTTAAAAGTAAGTGCTCACAGGATCCAACTATTCAAAATACAGTGCCCACCGGATCCCACTATTCACAATAAAATGCCCACAGGTTGCCATAACATAATTAGTTACTTTCCACCCCTGGTTTGGATCTTGTCAAAACCTGATGGTTAGCAGTGTTAAATCATGCACGTGAATATTAGCGTTTATTTCCAGGATAATTCCTGTCGTAGGCATAACATACCTTCACATTTAGGGTCAGAAGAGATTGTTGCAAGTAGGGGTGGAAAGTAACTAATTACATTTACTCACATTACTGTAATTGAATACTTTTTATGAGTAATTTGTAATTTTCTGAGTAGTTTTTGAAATATGTAATTTTTACTTTTACTTGAGTAAATTTTGACCCAAGTAGTTTTACTTCACTACATTTGAACGGCCTCACATTACTGAGTAAAAAAATATTGATGGTGAAAAATTAAATGCGGGCAGAAATTAAAACTTTGAGTCCCAGAACTGAAGGCCAATTGCATGGCCTTGCCTTGCGCACGCCCTTTTCATTGTCTCATAATCAGGTCGTAATCTCGTGCACGTTTTTTCCAAAAGGATGAGATTGTTCTATCTTTAAATCTTCTATCCATCAGGTTCTGTGGGATCCTGTGGACATTTTATTGTGAAAAGTGGAATCCAGTGGGCACTGTATTTTGAATAGTTGGATCCTGTGAGCATTTTAAATAGTGGAATCCTGTGCACATTTTGTTTTATTTTGAGATGTGGGATCCTGTGGTCATTTTATATTTTATGTTGAGTTGTGGCAACCTGTGGGCATTTTATTGTAAATAGTGGGATACGGTGGGCACTGTATTTTGAATAATTGGATCCTGTGAGCACTTAACTTTTAAATTGTGGGATCCTATGAGCATTTTTTTATTTTTGATGTGGGATCCTGTGGGCATTTTATTGTGAGTAGTGGAATCCTGTTGCATTTTAGTTTGATTTGTGGCATCTTGTGGGCACTTAATTTTGTGTGCATTTTGTTTTTTGAATAATTTGTAATTTCAATTTCTTTATTCTTATCATAGTGTTGTCCGTTGGACAATAGGACTGAAAATTGTTTGCACTTTATGGTACAGGTTGTGACTGTCCTTGTGCTGTGAGGAAGTATGTGCCTGAGCCCAGCTGATCTTTTTGCAAGTGTGGATGTGCACTTAAATACACTTTGAAATCGATTAAAACAACTTGTGCTGAATTTGGTTCATGATTCATCCATGCATTAAATAACTGAATGTAACTAAGTAACTTTTACTCAAATTACATTTTAAATGAAGTAATTTTGTACTTTTACTTGAGTAAATCTTTTTGCAAGTGTGGATGTGCACTTAAATACACTTTGAAATCGATTAAAACAACTTGTGCTGAATTTGGTTCATGATTCATCCATGCATTAAATAACTGAAAGTAACTAAGTAACTTTTACTCAAATTACATTTTAAATGAAGTAATTTTGTACTTTTACTTGAGTAAATTTTGAGATGGGTAATTTTACTTTTACTCTGAATAGATTTTAGGCAAGGTAATGATACTTTTACTCAATTCCAATTTTTCAGTACTCTTTCCACCTCTGGTTGCAAGTATATGTCAAATTGTTTATGTTGATCTGGCTGATTTCAAATGAATGACATACTAAACGTCAAATTTATATTTAAAATCAATGTTGACCTTGCTTATTATGACTTTTTCATTGTGAAGATTGTATCTCAGTTAGCAAATGGTAGAATGGGCTATCAAAGTAGCAGAATATACAGGTATTTCTCTGTCCTGAGCTTTTAGTGGAAAACTTAATTGAGGTATTATATCAACCTAAACCTGGCCCCTATAAATCTGTAAGACCCCAAGACCTTCTAAATATTCAATTGATCTTTCCTGTTAGTTTTGGAACCACACTCCTAGACACTGTCATATGGCTATAGTTTCTATAAACTTGTGGACAAAATGGTGGAGTAATTTATTAAACTAAACTGGAGTCACCGTATTCCTTGTGGACAACCGCTAGTGTCCAACTCCACCTCATTATCTCATGAGTGGACTGTCCTCGTAGGATTCTCCCTTGAAAGCTGTTCAGATGCTGTGGGTTAACCTGATCATGGACACCTTCGCATCTCTGGCGCTGGCCACCGAGCCCCCGACCGAATCTCTGCTCATGCGGAAACCGTACGGACGCAACAAGCCTCTCATCTCCCGCACCATGACCAAGAACATCCTGGGCCATGCCGTCTATCAGCTCATCATCATCTTCACGTTGCTGTTCGTTGGTATGTGATTCTCATAGTGACATATATATTTAGCCATTTTGAGGGAAAATTTGATGTACGTTAATTCTTACGTTATTAAGTGTGTGTGGAAAGTGAAATGGTGACCTGGCTGTGTCTGGCTGTGCCTGGCTGTACCTGGCTGTACCTGGCTGTGGCTGGCTGTGCCTGGCTGTGCTGTCTAGCTTGGCTCATGTTTACCTCCTGTTGGTTCTTGACTCGAGTCCCAAGCATGGTAGCTGTCATTAGCCATTGTCACAATATGAAAATAAAAGTGGATAAGGTGTTTGTTTGTGTTTTAATTGTCACCATATAACTTGTAATTAGGAAAGCATTTAAACAGCAATATGTGTTCTCTTTGACCACTGGATACTTGTACTGTGCAGGAAGGATTGTGATTGTGTTTTGGCCACTGACTATGTGTCTTTACCGCCATGTTTGTGTAGGCGAACGCCTGTTTGATGTAGACAACGGCAGGAATGCCCCACTGCATGCACCACCGTCTGAGCACTACACCATCATCTTCAACACATTCGTCATGATGCAGCTGTTTAATGAGATCAACGCTCGCAAGATCCATGGTGAGAGGAACGTCTTTGAGGGCATCTACAGGAACCCCATCTTCTGTTCCATTGTCCTGGGGACATTTGGCATTCAGGTAGCGGCAAGCGCCACACCCACAATGCCCACAATGCTTCTCCCCACAATGCCCAACAATGCTTCTCCCCACAATGCCCAACAATGCTTCTCATTGAAAGACGGGACTTCCGTCACTAGCTTACATAAGCTTCACTCTGTGCTATACAGTTTCAGCGGTGCAATTGAAAACGACCTAGGTGAACATTTTGCTCTCAAATTTCAGCGACTAAAGATTTTAATTGTGGTATGCTTGCTGTGATTATTTGTTAAGAGCTCTTAAATCCTTTTTAGGACTCATGAGGTGAAAATTACCCAGGTAATTTGGGCTCATTTCTTCAACGTTTTAGATTGTGATTGTGCAGTTTGGCGGGAAACCATTCAGCTGCTCTCCTCTTGACACGGAAAAATGGATGTGGTGCGTGTTCCTCGGGTTGGGAGAGCTGGTCTGGGGGCAGGTAACTCACCACTGCATCACATTCCAATAGGGGGCCCTTCCGAAGTTGAAGCTGGACGCTTCGAATCTTACCAACATGCAACCGACACCGTCCTCTGTTTCAGGTGATTTCAACCATCCCGAACAACAAGCTCAGGTTCCTGAAAGCGGCCGGTCAGCTGACGCAAAAGGACGACATGCCCGAGGAGGAGATGAACGAGGATCAGGAGGAGATCGACCACGCGGAGAGAGAGTTACGGCGAGGCCAGATCCTCTGGTTCCGTGGCCTCAGTAGAATCCAGACTCAGGTAAGCCACCACTGTCCAAGACGCTGCCTTAACGAGTGCGTTGCCTGCATGCATTACGCGACTTTATAGTAAAATGTATGAGTGAAGTTTTGTTAAACTGTGCATTGTGTGATTTGGATGCAAATGAATGTTGTAAGGCGACACTGGTAGTAATTCTATGGTCTTTAATTAGCTCTTTTCATCGAGCGCAAAACCTTGAAGAACTAAAGTACACGAGTGTAGTCAACCTGATTATTAAATAATTCTCAAATACTAAAACGAAATGGAAAGACTTGGTGCATAAAGGCTAGCCTAAAAAAACAACATTCAATCAGGATTTAAAAACACATTTGCATTCCTAACATTCTTTAATGTAGATTAAAACAGTGTCTTGTTATACACAGCAACTATTAGAAGCTGTAAAAAATGTTTTATTTAAAACCCTTAAAATTATTTAAAAGCTCTTTGAACTCTAGTAACACAAAGATAAGGACCGTTTTCACCGAGTACTCAACCAGCATCAGCTGTGTGATGTCCTGTCAATATGAAACCCTAAATTAGAATGCTTGAAGAAAATGTAAGAACAGATGTTTGCATGATGTGGATGGTGCATTCAGTTGAACTTCTGAGAATCCCCCATGTTAGCAGTGCTTCATAAAATCCTGCAGTGAGGTCTACCTCCAGAGGACAGCAATCGGAGATGTTGGGACAGACGTTCTTTTGCCACCAACACACGGTTAGGCTGCAGAAAACGGACTTCAATATAAAGCATCGCCACTCCAGTTCTGTTTTCAGCCCAAGCCACTTAAATTTATGACAACAAAGCCCTTTAAATTGAGTTTCTAGCCAATGGCACCCTTCTTTGAACAAAAAGGACCGCCCCCCATTACCACATCCAGTCAAGTCACTGTACCCTTGAGCTTCTCTCAACCAAACTGTGGTGTATCTCTGTACCCTGTTGCAGATCGAGGTTGTGAACACGTTCAAGAGTGGGACTTCCTTTCAGGGCTCGCTGAGGCGCCAGTCCTCCACCGCCAGCCAGAACCAGGATGTAACCAATGTTTCTAGTCCTAGTCACATGTCCTTGTCCAATGCCATTTCTTCTCCTACCAGCACTGCTACTGTTCCCGCTGGCCGTGAGTGACAACTTCCTGTGTGCTTGTCAGAGATGCCCTCTGACCCCCCAGAACTCCACCCCTCTGAGCTCGAAGCCAGTTACAGAGATGCCAACAACAGATTATCAACCGCAACAAACCAAAACTTGGACATAGTTTTGATTTTGTTTGTGGGTACTTTGTAAACATAAATTACATTGATTTCCCATTTTAGTTCAGATGTTCAGTATTAATGCCTTAAAAAAAAAACACAAAAATGACTTCTGAAAATCTGAAAATGTTTTCTAGCAGTGGAATAGCAAGTGTATAGCCATTCACCTTATCACCAGAGGGCATCTGTGACTCTGTTTTATGCTTCTACCTATTGTCTGATATTCTACCCTTACTCGTCTTTAAACTATATATCTCTATTAATGGCTTAGCTCCTTCCTCAGAGGAACTCAGTGTCCCGTCTGTTTGTCTCCCCCAGAGTGCTAAGAACCA
The DNA here is from genome assembly GCF_052324685.1 of Brachyhypopomus gauderio. Classification (NCBI taxonomy): domain Eukaryota; kingdom Metazoa; phylum Chordata; class Actinopteri; order Gymnotiformes; family Hypopomidae; genus Brachyhypopomus; species Brachyhypopomus gauderio. The sequence goes on along the minus strand of NC_135211.1, from coordinate 32,020,613 downwards.
AGGACTAAACATTCATCCCACGGCGTGAATTTCAGGTTGTGAGTCCCTCTCCACTGTCCGTCGCAAAAAAAAAGCATATATATATATGTATATATATATATTGATGTGAACTAATATTCTACAAACAAACTCACAAGGCTGGGTAAACATTCAAGTATAAGCCAACTGTATCATCTTTCTGAGCCACAGTCAGACCTGTTTACCAAAAAGAAAACGTTTGGCTGCATTGTTAAAAGTGGCATCTATTTTTATTTGGTTTGTCTTGACCATTTCGACCGGGAGGTTGTTTTACGTAATTACTTTTCTCTGCACAGCTCTGGAGACGTCAGAAGAGCAGCAGTGTCCCTCGTCTTGTCTTCTCTGTCGTCTGTGTGGTGTAGAGTCAGGTCCTCAGGAGGCCCACAGCGACCCATTCTGTCTTGTGGCTTCACGCTGTCGGTCATGTAGTCCACTGTGTGTGGTGCAGGCTGTAGCCGAGATCCGTCAGGGTCCCGTCAGTGTAAACCGTCCTGATCTTTGTTCTCATCTGTCATTCAGATCAGTCGCAACTTTATTTTTGTTTTTTTATTTGCCTCTGTGTTAGCGTAACTGCCCCTACGCAATATCTGGTTGTAAGTCACTATTAAAGGACAAAGGCTTGATTTTATATGATCATGTGCTTTTATTTTGCATCAAGCAAGATGGTGGATTAATATGCATTACATATATGTTATTGTAGTATATGTAATTCAGGATGAGGAGTCTTACAGTTTTACAGTCGTGGTAAAACTAAGTGTTAAATTAGTGGGTTTTTATACTATTTTAAAGATTGATATTTATTCAGATGATGTATATCTTGGCTTTGGAAAAGGAAAGGCAAACCTTTTAAAGGATGTCTTAATTCAGTACTTTAGAGTCGTTGATTCTAAAATTAGCACTGTGCAGTTAGCACACTAGTTTTGGTCTGTTGGCCATGCTTGTAACTTTCATAAAAGCAAATGGGAATGAGAATGTTATGGCCTATACTTGAGTGTTCACACAGAGACGCATGGAGTTGTTAAAAGAACAGACGTCTGTCTCTTCTTATTCTGCGGTCTGTGTGTGCCTGTGTTCAGTTGAAACGTCTCCACGTGGTGTTGTCTCAAGCTGCATGTTTCTGTTGTGTTCGTCTGACTGACATGTTTGTTTTTTTTTTTAAGCTTTGGTCTGCCATCATGATGTTGTGACGCTATGCTTCGTAAAGCATAGAACCTGTTCATTCATGTTCCTGTCTCAGCTTCTCCGGTATATTCACTGCTTGAACTGACTCAGTGGGCGCGTCTTCTTTTCCTTTTCATTTGTCTCCTCAAAACTCATCCTGGATCTGAAATCTTTTCCTCTTTCCTGTTTTTTTAACACACATATACAAAAAAAACGTTTCAACTTGCATGTTTTTTTATAATTCCTTGGGAAATTAACATGAATTGTCTCTAGGTAACAACATACTGGATTTTACTGTGTACTGTATACTGTGCTATTCAAAGAAAAGAACGATGCCTGTGTCTCTTCTGTGGCGTTTTGCTTTTTTTCTTGCAGTTTCTTTTTACCTCCTGTCATAAGTGAATTAGCCTTTGGATTCCTTAGTTTTTACTTGTGGTCCCCACAGTGTCTCAGTGCACGGTAGAGTAGTGAGTTATGAATGCCCACCAGGTTCTGGTGCTACACGGCTTAGCGCGGTGGTTCCAGGACCTCTTACTTTTCCACTTGCCTTCGCCGCCTCGAGCTCTCCACGAGGGCGCAGTAGCATCTCCTTTGATCTTGATCTCATCCTTCCGCAGATCCGCGTCGTGAATGCTTTCCGTAGCTCTCTCTACGAAGGCCTGGAGAAACCGGATTCCAGAACCTCTATCCACAATTTCATGACTCATCCCGAGTTTAGAATAGAGGACTCCACGCCCCACATCCCCCTCATAGATGACACAGACATCGATGAGGAGAGAGCCCGCAAGAATTACAGTCAACCCTCATCTCCCAACAAGAACAACAACGCCATTGACAGCGGTATAAACCTGACTACTGACACAAGTAAATCAGCTGCCTCCTCCAGCCCCGGGAGCCCCCTTCATAGCTTGGAGACATCCCTCTAGCCCCAGATCTCTCACTACACAGGACGATACGTTTAAAAAACCCGATGGGGCCAGCACACATGAAAATGGAATGTCTGCTGCTGACTGAAAACGTGGTCAGGACCACGGTGGTGTTTCTTCTTTTTCTCTTTTTTTTCTCTGCTGATAAGTTCAGGAGAAACAGACTGATTTAGGATGTTTCTGGATTGACTTGAAAAACAGTATCCAGTGTAAACACACCACTTCATTTTACCCCCAACACCTACTGCCCCACCACGTCCCCACCCCCCACACCCCCAAACCCCACACCTGCCCCCAACACCCCCAAATCCCACCCCTACCCCAGGCCATGCCCCCAAACCCCACCCCTGCCCCCGCCCCCCCGAACACGACGGACTATAATGAGAATTATTTAAATCGAATTCAGCTGTTATAATTGCTCCTGCATGAATGTACATTACCCGAGTTTTTATTTTCAAATAATTTTATTTGGATTTTATGATTTGATTTGATGGGAAGTGGCGTGGACTGATTTTAAGACTGCTTATCTGATTCATCTTTGAGTAACGTGTGGCACGTACCTGTACAAACGTACCTGGTTAATGAATAAAATGAATGAAGGTGGCAGGGCTCAACGTGCACAGTAGATTTGCACCTGTTGGAAAAGAGGAACTTATGGAAAATAGCATTTATTAAAAATACTATATATAATATACATAAATATATAAATATATACAGAGTTTATCTTTGTTGGCATGTTGCCTTGTTTTCTGCTTCAACTCTAACTACTTTAACTTATTTATGTCCTAAAGAGAATGTAATTTGTTTACAAAACCCATAGATACGTCCTGGTTTCTTTGTAAGGTTCAAAACCATGCAGCAGACGTAGTTGGAAAAACTCAATCTGAGTGCTCCTGTAATATTGGACTATAGGTGTTTTATTACAAACTGTGCTGGACTTGCCTGCTATTTTGTCAAATAATGTAGATATTTTTAGAGGATTACAAAAGAAACCAAAATATAATTAATGTGGGATTATATTATTAATGTGGCATCTTAGTATTATATGATTGTTGGGATGAAGTCTGGTCAGCCTCCTCCTCCTCCTCCCCCCTTTGCCCCAAACTCAGATCTAAGATGAAGGGTTTATCTGTACTAGCTCCTTTCATTTTTTTAATTCAATGCTTGACATGAACTTTTGGTCAGTCTCGAATATGAGCATACATTTCAGGTTGGATTTAAATATCTTCTTTAGGAACACTGCTTATTTAAACAGGAAAGAAAAAATATATATTTTACAATTCTGTGTGACCATCAAAGGCTGCAATGCATTTTATGTTTGAAAACATGTAAATTAAGTTATATTTGGCTCTGCTGTATGGAAATCAAAGTTGTGTTGAAAATCTTGTGATATATTGTGTTGGTTCTTCTTTTCTGACAGTTTTGATTTCTAGATTTATTTTCTTTGAAAGAAAGAAACCAGCTCCCGAGCTGTCGACACTTTGAACAACTCAAAACGTAACAAAAAACAAACAAATGGAATGTTGCTTTTGAATCTTTTTCTAAAAAGAAAAAAATACATATATGATCATTTTCTGCACTATCCGGATATGAATGAATTTCTGTGGTGTAACTTTAGATGTGCTTGTGTGTGTTAAAATCAAGCTTGTCTTCCTGCAGTCAGTAAATATACTCTAGCATCTCAACAGTATTCACTAGTTGTTAACTATTTATTGTGCTATAGAGAGGGCAAACATATGGTCATTTCAGAAGGCACACTTAAAATGGAACCAATGTAACCAAGATCCTTGAAAATTTATCATTTTATTGTAATATTTCCTAAAAATTGGAACCATTGGGGAAGCATGATATGCTTAATATGCAAGTTGATCTCACTTTCTTCTGTCAGTCCCTGGTCCTGGTTTTAGTGTTTTGTCGGATTCTCTGCTCATCTTGGGATGGTGCACAAGCTTTAACTGTTGATCTCAGGCATGCACAACGTTCTCCGTCGGAAAATCATCATCTCCCTCCGGTAGACCCTGTTATTCCCGCTAACATGTGCCCTTTCCTTTTATAACTCATTTTAAAAGCACGTCTGTCCACGGTTTTCCTGCAGAACAGTTTTACAGCAAAATGCTTCATCTGTGACATTTAAGTGCTGAGTGAGTGGTGAGTAACACACAGGGAGGACTGTAGTGAAGACGCAGCTATCTGTCTTGCACCGACACACCTCTACACTGCATTTGCGGTGCAACTGGCTTCGTCTGATTAGAACCTTTCCCCAAATATCAACAGGTCATGTGACCTGCACAATGCCCGGTGTTGCTGGACCAGAATGTGGATGAGATTTAAAACGTGTATCGATCGACCTAAATGCAGACATTCAAGCAGTCTAATAATTACCAATAATACTATTTCTTGCAATACATAAGCTTCAATGTACTGTACTTAGCAGCATGCATTTTGTGGAACAAAGAAGATATATGCCTATGGTTCTTTGGCACTTTTAACAATTTATGGGCAAATGATAAGTTTTCATCCATCTTGTTTTATGAATTTTTTTAATCTATACAATAATTGTAAATAAAGAATTCAATGTCTTTGTTCATTTAATACTATGCAAAAAGTCATGCTTTCTGAATGTCATACACCTACTCTAGAGTGTTTCCGGAATGTTTGTGGTCTCCAAAAGTCAGTACATGATGTGATGTAAATTATTTTCTAGCCTGACTAAAGTTTTGAACTGTGACTCCTGCCGCGTTGGTTGTCCGTAACGCGACTTCAGACAGGAGCGCAGGTGGGGGCAACAAAACAAAAAAAAAAAAGAAAAAAAGACAAGGAAAAAACAGCAATTAATAAATTCACAGAGCAGCATGAAGAACAATGATGTCTAATCAACAGTGTGGAGTCTTGTGTGGTGTTTTCCTCCATTTGTATGCGTTGCACTGATTTGCACTGGGATGTAGTGGATCCTCATGAACCACTATAGGAATTAAGGATATCAACCTGAGTTTGGTTACCATGACTGTAATAAAACAAAACTGCTGGTTTTGACTGCATTTACAGCTCAACCTTTGATATTATCAGTGTTTGAGAAATACGAAAACACATTGTGTAACTTTTGGGGGAAAATGCACAAATATGCATGCATATTTATATATTGTGCTACTCTGTATGCACACAGCACCTCTGTAAAGCATCTCCTGGTTCATGGACAGTATTTTATATTTTATTAGGGTTTTTTTCATTTGTTTTTGTGAACTCGGGCTATACATTTTAAATAATCAATTGTTATTGTTGGCGATCAATACATTTTACAACATTGGTAAAGTAGCTTAAAGAAAATGTATTTCAAAAGCACTAAATTGTTTTCCCATCATAATAGCTAGCACTAAAATACTCTGGGGAATAGATAAAAAACAATTTGTCCCTGTGCACAGTAATCAGGAGCCAAACATTTCAACAAGGTCTGGATGTACTGGCCAATCAGGATGCTCCTCTACAAAGAGGCGGTCCTTCCTGCTTGTCAGTTATTGTACGTGTGCATGCAACACATGAGTTTGTATGAACTACATCTGTTAGAAGCAGCAGTTTAAGTCAGCTCCGCAATAGATTTAGTGGGCATTTCTGTTGTATAAAGCAATAACCTTACCATTCAGGTGAATTGTGTTTTTGTTTTGCTGTGGTTTTTGTGCAGGCAGTTAAATGCAAGTAAAAACAAACACCATATCCTGAGATGTCTACAGCTGAAACTATGAAGTTTAAATGACCCAGCTGGTTTAATTAATATGGCGTTTACATGCGTCAGACATTTATATTCCATTTATACTTCATATTCATATAACATTTTCTGTATGTTGTGAAATCCCTGTAACTTGATATGAGTGTCACTGTTATAGACGTTTGACATACTGTCAAAGACTAACACTTAAACAGACATGAAAGTGAAATTAATCTAAAACGAAAAGACTGTTTTTCATGTATAATTACTGTGGTCATTGTGTATGTTCTTAGAGAGCTATACCATCTCCTTACAGAATTTTAGTTGTAACCTAACCTCACTAATCCAACAAAACAATAAATTATCTGACGGCATTAACCAACATGGCAGACAGCAGCTGGACCAGGTGTGATCAGGGTCGTAAATTACAACACCAAGCTGAATTCAAGATGTATAGAAAGACAGACCTCCAGGAGAAGGCTGGGAGGCTCTGGGTGGACACAGTTGGACATGGGTGGATATGGGTGGCTCTGGATGGCTCTGGATGGCTAGCTGTCGAGGGCCCTTGTTCATTTAACAGTTCATTTACTTTCTCTGATCATCTCTCCTACCTGAAAATAAACTTTAAGTAATGTAACTAGATTTGACGCAGCTATGGAGAAGAATCAGTGTTACACTGATCCTCCATTAAAAGTGATTTATAAAAGAGATTTATATCTATGCTTTGTAAAAATATTTAACTCCCGGTGGACAAATGAGTCGCTCTGTCATTAAAAATAAGAGAGGGCTTTTTCTTATTTTTTGTTATCAGTATGGTACTCTTACATATAATATCCAAAGCAGGAAAAACACTAAACCAGAAATATTCAAATATGGACCTCAAATCCAGGCCATGCAGACACAAGATATTTTGTACTATCTTGTAGTTGATGAAATGATTAATGTAACTGGTTGGTTCACTTTGTCAACACTCCTAAGTAAAGAGAAGGTGGAAAACCTGTAGTAGCCGGAACTCGAGGACTGTGATTTGAATACCTCTGCACTAAACCTTTTACGAGGAGATAAAGAGAATGGCTTCCCAAGAAGCTGTTCTCCAAATGCAACACCTGAGGGTGCTGTGGAGTCAGAAATGTAAATGGGGAAACATAAACATTCATCTTTCCGTGGCCTACCAACAGCGTAACCTGTAGGCTTACATGCTGCATCCTGACCAAACATTTCCAGCATGCAGTGGGTTGTGTTCTGATCCTTTCAGCAGCCAAGCTATTGTTCTAAGTGTGCTAAGAAAAAGAAAACAATTAACGTGCACAAGTGTTTTCATCTACTCGTCTTTTAGTTTTGTTGCTGTTGTTTGTTTTTGGATTTGTGTATTATATTTTTTACCAGCGGCATATGTCCATTGGGTAATAAGTGAATTGAAAATAAGGTTATTGAAAATATTCAGCACAATGCAGATCTCTCAGGAATGAGGCACATAGCTGTTTCCTAGTCTACTGGCCTGGTTTGACATTACATTGGCAAGGTACTCAGCAAGTGACAGGGTCATATTCAGGGATTCTTAATCATCATTGTGCAGTTTAATAAGATATCTGTCAGTCATAGTTAAAATACATTGGTTTGATTTTCTGCAATCAGAATCCTCTGCAGTTGAGACACTTCAATTCATGCTGTTGACAGATGGCAAAACATGGTGTATGGAAAATGAGATGGACCTGAATTTTTCGGTGGAAAAAAAATATATATATATATATATATTCACACATATATATATATATATATATATATATATATATATATATATATATAATGTGAACAATAAGAGTGCTCTAAATCACACCAACTATATAATCCTTAAAATACAGCAGAATGTATAATAACCTGTTTTGTTTTTATAAGCATTTGCAATGAAATGTTACTATATAGCAAGTTCATTTTAAAATGAGAGAGAGAGACAGACAGAAAATAGAACTGACTGAGTGGGAGTCCAAATATTTAGCCAACAGTTAGACTGGCCAGGCTCCTACTTGCAAGTAAAGATCTGATCTGCATCAGAATGAGATGGAGAAGCCAGAACACTTTTGATTCAGTTTGAGCAACAACACACAGATTGAACCTCTCTGTCCATTAGGGACAAATTGTACTCATGTTCACACATTGCCCTGTGTGAGTGTGACACAGCATATGCAGTGACAGTTGCCATGGGATGTAATTAATCACATGAGGTAAAAATGTCTCCACTCATAAACACTGTTGTTAATGCCGTGAGAGTCCTGGGGTCACTGTGTGAGGGATCCTGGAATTGCATCAAATGTATAAGTACATTGATGCTGTGAGTAACTCAATGTGTGCAGTGGGGGAAACGTTTGTGTGTTGTGGGAAAGTTCAATCTCAAAAACACAGCTGCTGCTTTTTTCCCTCCATGATTTTTATTCAATGAAAATTAGCCAAATACAAAAAAAGTCCAAAGTGTTAACTGCTGTTGTCTCTATCGTAGGGATTTAGGGTAACGGAAGGGGCATCAGCCTTCTTGTCACGCTGTGCTGCCTGTCGCTTAGTTAAACAGCTTTTAATGACTAGAGATCTTGGGATGCTAACTATGTTTAGCTTAACAGAAATAACGTCTGGGTGAAGTGGAGTGCTCGAACCTCATCAGGGTTCCCGCCATATTTTTTTGGTGGTTTAAAGTTGAGGAACGGTGACAAACAGATGAAGCCTGTTCACGTCAGGGATGTTGCATTTGCATGCAGTGTTGGCGTCTGGCACGGCCCATGAATATTTAGTGTGCTCCCACAGGCGGGCCGAGATTAATGCAGGATGAATTCAAGACCATGTGCAGGCTCATTTCCTGGAAGAATGGCCCTTTATTGAGGCCTGCTTGAATCACGCAGCCTCCCTGTGCCAGTGGAGGTAGAGGTAATTGACAGTCCTTTAGAAAGTGCCAACACTAGTGCTTTTTTGGAAGCGGATTGATTTTGAAATTACATTGCCTCGGGGTCTTTAAAGGCCGGACTGGAAAATGCAGGCCTTTGGTAATTGTTCTAATGAGATCAGCGTACCTATGGTTCCTGTTAGGGAAGTCCGTTTGTGGGAATGACATGGGAAACGAGGAGTGTAGCCCAACAACCCCCCCCCCCCCGTCCCCCCTCCTCCAAACCACCAACACCACAACCACAAGAAAAGAGAGGGTGAAAAAAAGATTTAGTCCCAGTTGAGGAAAAGCTTCCATTGTACCGTCTTCACTGTTTTCATTGTAACTGCTCCTGGTTGTAGTTTTAGCATAACCTTTGAAACCCATGCCATGAACTCGATTTTGCTCAGAACTCAAAAGCACACCAGCCTGGCCAGAAGTTGCAAACCACTTCCTCAAGTCGGCACCGAGCTCCCTGCTAGGGAAACGGTAATCATGACAAAATCAGTAGTTGTAATGATAATTCTGAATGTGGCCATGAGCAGATGTAAATGGTAAGCTGTGATTTAACCGCAGTGATCTGTTCGGTCAGCTGTGCAGCATAATAGCTCACATGAAAAAGGGTGTTGGTCAGGTTAAGACAGTCTGAACCGCTTCCAACTCAAAGCATTCTGCTTAGCAAAGTGCATACTAATAAGTGAGACGTTCTCCCCACATGAATGAGCATTTACTCTTGAGTAAAAATAACCAAGTTGTTTAATTATCAGCCTCTGAAGATGTATCAGGCTCTGAGAAGTATTACAAGACCTATTTTTAAATGCTGTGCAGTGCACCTGTGCACTGTGCAGTGCACCTGACCACCTCACTAACACTTTCATTTAAGAACAACACTTGGATCTTTATTTCCAAACTGCTTCTAAAGCAAAACAAGAACGTGGGCTTAACGTGGGCTGTACTGCAAACGAACGCCACCAGGCCGTCGTTGCTAAACCTCTCACGTTAGCATGTCTCGCTTCCATCGGAGCGCGGTGATGATGAGCAGCCCTCAGCAGGGTCAGTGACGATTCGGCAGGAGGAACCTCGACCTTGTGCAGGATGCAGGACAACAGCTGACGTCCTGGCCGCCTGTCGGGCCCAAGCTGCTCCTCGCACTCGTGCCTCAGACTGCTCGGTGGAATGGCCACACTCCATTTCCTGGCTCTTACGTGTCTTTTTTTCCCCTTCTATCTATGCATCCGCTCGCATATTTATTAATACTTTCTACATAGGTGCATGACTGCATCTGGTAAAAACTGTCAAACAAAGAGAACAGAGTATAAGACCTTCAGGGCACTAGGGTAAGGGATGATTCATTTAGTTAAAATGAGTAATAAGCTGTTTTTATTTTCAAAAAAATTCAATCAATCCTTTTCTTTAACACAGTTTTCTACTTTTTATGACATGGGCATTATCACTGAATGATAATTGCAGGTAGTGGTTTAAATTCTGAAAGAGCAATGGCTAAAAACATTTACATAGGTTTTGACAGATCTAAACCAAGGTTATAGATTTATATTCATGCTTTGCCCAATCATCACCCGTTAACCAAAAATGTGATTTTCACAAATCCAACACTGTTATGCATCTCTTCTAAGAAGCAGAGCCATGTGCTATAAACAGAAAATCTCATCGCTTCCAGGAAATCTAGCCAGATGACATGAGGCACACATATCGGTAGGTGATCATATAAGTCATGGAAGGATGAACACGCAAAAGGTTAATAACTATTAATGGGTGATCGACTTTAGTTTGGGGTCAATTCAGCAGCTGCTGTACCTCAGAGAATCCTGTAGCTGTGTCTTTATTAACTGCAACCATCATAATGTGCTTAAAATACAAGCTTAAAGTATCACTATGAAGTATCACAGAATGCATCATACAGAACTTTAAGAACACCAGTGCCAGAGCAAATTATCGAAGGACTCTGTTGTCTATGAGGACGTTGTTTATCCTTAACACTGGTTCAGATGAATTTATATCTAAAAATGCAATCATGCTAACAAAATACCTTGAAAATATTTAAAGAACACATTGTGTTTTCCTGCAAACATAAGTGTCATGTTTGTACGCAAAGCCATCAGAGCTATAGTACATACAGAGAACCTTTGGCTACCAAAACTTCTCACACCACCATATATGCAAAATCTTACATTTATGAAGCACATTTAAAATCAACACATTAAGCCAATACTCTGTACAATAATCCAAATAATCAAAAAGAAAAAGTCATCCAAAATAGAATCCATGATTATGTACTGCTAAACTGTCAGTCCCATGAGTCTGTTCTTTTTTCTGACAGACCCTGTCAGAAACAGCCCACTGACCCCACAACCCTCTGGAGTGACAGAGCCTCCCACGTCTGCACTGATGTGGCCACTTGGACTAATAACACAATAACATTCTGGACTTGTTACCTAGCCACCCAATGAAGGATGGGTTCCAATAGGGTATAAAAATTCTTCAACAGTAAATATATATATATTTTTAAATGTTCATTTATATAAATTCAGATGCTAGAATTCTATTACAATATTGCTATAACACATTTAAATAATTCTAAATACATTCTACATATTGTGTATGTATGTAATTACATAAAAATAAATTCCAGTGCCTCAACCCATTATAGTCATGTTTTCCTGAAATTATATTTACAAGAGGAAAATCTTTGTGCTAGAAAGGTGCAGACCAACCTTTAAACAAACCCAAGGAACTATGCACTGGTAGAAGGGGTATGGAAATGGTAGGGCACTAGGACCCAGCACAGATGAACAGGCCGACAGGTGAAAGCAGGTGATTCCCGCAGTACTTCACGCCATCACTTCTATGCATGGGACCTCTGAGACAGCGTGGGAGAATGAAGCCGAGGTATGTTCATCACACAGGAGCACTGCTAGTGCTTGTGATTTATGGTACGTAGCAGAGAGGGTATTCTGAAGTGGTTCTTAAATTCATGCTTTTCAGGCAGATGACATCATGTAGGCTATTTGTGTTGATATATTACACATATTGAGGTGCTTTTCTTTGTTCGAGATGTATTAATGTAGGCTGCTTTTTTCCTCCCTTTGCTGTATTTGCTTGCTGCTGTGATCAGGTTAATGCTTAATCCTTTATGGGATTATGACTGAAAAGCTTGCTTTGTGTTGGAGTTGTCTTCTAACTCTTAATTGAAAATCTGTGTTCACAAATTGTTGTTTAGCATTCAGGAGTCACAAACTATAGGGTTTTATCCATCAGTTGAATATCTTACTAGTGCAGTCCTAGGGAGAGAGAGAGAGAACCACTTACACGACATTTATGCATGACATATTTGTGGATCACATTTGAGCATCTTTTGGATTTGAGACAATTAATTGTGGAGCAAATTTTATATATAGCATTTGTGTATATATTTACCACTTCAATAAGGTTTGATATTATGCTTTTTGCTGCACTACAATGTTTAGATGCTGATTTACACTGTAATGAATTTGTTACATCATAACAAAATAATTATAATGTACTTAAAGTGTAGTCATTCAAAGGTTCCTGCCAATAATTATGGATAGTTGTAATTAGGCCAAAGGTAGTTAAGGTACTACCTTACACACACACACACACACACACACACACACACACACACACACACACACGTTTTTGGTCATTAAAATGTATTGATATATTTTGGAGTAGTACTGTCATATGTTTCATGTGACTTCTAGTCAAGAAATGAAACATATGACATAAAAATCTAAACTAAAGTTAATGTTAACTGACTAAGTCATCCCAGATCAATACCACAGAATATCTTACACTTTATAATTCCAAACATTACTGTGAAAACCCAGTGTTCGAAGAACACCAAGTTATTTACTATTAGCCTCTCACCTTTAATCTTTATTTTAATCTCTCTCTGCCCCCCGCCTCCTCTCTCTGTGCCCTGTCCCATATCCCCTCTCTCTGTGTCCCACCCCATACCCCCTCTCTGTGCCCCGCCCCATACCCCCTCTGTGTCCCACCCCATGCCCCCTCTCTGTGCCCCACCCCATGCCCCCTCTCTGTGCCCCACCCCATATCCCCTCTCTCTGTGTCCCAGCCCATACCCCCTCTCTGTGCCCCGCGCCCATACCCAAACCACTGTCTCCGTTTGTCTTCATTACACCACATTCAGAAGAATAAACGGACACAAGGGGTAGCTATCCTCCTCCTCTTCCTCCTCCTCCTTGGACCAGGGATCACAGTAGAAACATAGTGGTTGTATTGCTTATCCTTGTTTTCATCATTGTGGCTGTCTTTAAAAGGCCTATAATGAACACTTAACAAGGGACATTTCATATGTCACCATCCACACATACATGTGTGTTTTCTCCTCATTCCTCATTGGTTCTCCTACGCAGTAGAGCTTTTGATTTACAGTATAGTGAACCATCATTTCTTATGACAGTGATGGTATCCTTCAGGGGTGGGTTTCCTGATAACGAACGATCTTAGAAAGTTACTTTCTTACTTTTAAACAACTTTAAGAACGACGTAACTTTAAGAACGCCAAATTTACGAGTGTTTCCCAAAAGCCTTCGTAGTCTCCAAATTTATGAACGAGTTCTAAGTAGTTCTTAGTTGACTCCGCCTCTGCATCTGCACTGGAAAAACTCCACTAGTCGAAAACCAAACCACCGATTTACATACATTTTTTCATTATTACAACGCAAAAGTATCATTGGCAAAATGACAATCATAAAAACTAACAACTATTAAGTGTTGAAATTTCAAGTATAAGAAAAAAATGAGTAGATCATAAATGATTACCTTTGCAATTCTGACCGAACGTAGGCTTTTATCAAGGCTATAAATAGGGCACACAATTAACCTTTCACACGTTATTCAAAACCATGGCAAACAAGCAGAGAAAATTAAACTTTATGTAGAGTGAACTGAGCCAAAAACAAAAGTATAGCCTACTGTTTTCAATAGCTCGAGGAAGTTCCTCAAATTCAGAAAAAAACAAAACAAAAATGGGACGATATTGCCAAGAATATCAGCGCATGTAATAGAATTAAGAGGTCAGGCATGGCATGTGGCATGACTTCTGTAGTCAAGTCAAAAATAAGGGGGGAGAAATCAGAAAGGAGAGGGTTAAGACTGGTTGAGGTCAAATGTCCACAAGTGCCCTTACTGTTGAGGAGAAGGCACTGGGGATACTGGGCCCACAGCTACTGAAGGGATACCAGGGGATTTGATACAGGAGTATATAGCTTCAAAGTGGACACCCACTGTCACCTAGTACATGTCCACCATCAAATGCACCCCTACTGTCCCTAGCTGTCCCTAGCCATCTGACACACTCCAGAATTGGCCCAGATGAAGGAGTCATGAGTACTCCCAGGCCACTTGGCCACAATGTCCATAAAGAGGCCTTGGTGGTTGTATATTACTTGTATATTCAAAGCAGAGTAAGCCTTTACAGCAGATGTAGATGTAGGCTGGGAGTGTGTATAGGGATCAGAGTGACGTGTTTTATTTTATGTTTTTATTTTTTTGCTGCATGACGACGCAATGCTAACAGCATGCACACATTTAGATACGTCAGCTTTGCTTAGTCTGTGGGCATTACCAGCAGTCTGCAGAAACCCACCTGTGGCATAAAATCGTAGGGCTGCCACATGGCTTCGTGGATTACGTCGTCTTCTTAAATTATATCTTCTATTCAAAGCCAATACTCTGAAGAGCTACCATGTTCATAACACAAGCACAATTGCTAGCCTTAATCCAAGTTACTTATATGTGCTACCGATTAATCGATCCATTTTATTGGTTAAGTTAAAACAAGCTTAATAGGCAAACTTGTATCCATTTCTTTGCAAAGAATTGTGAAAGTCTGAAACGCTATTAACTGCACGATGATGAACTGAGATATTTAATTAAATATTGGGAAAATATTAACTAATGCTAAATAATTTACATTTACATTTATGGCATTTAGCAGACGCTCTTATCCAGAGCGACTTACAAAAGTGCTATGTAGTTGCTTGGAATCTCCAAGGTAGAATAGATAGTCCTGAACACAAGGTACTCTAAGCTGGAAAAACCACTAGACGAAAGTCAAATGATACCTAACAATTATACCTGAATATACACATCCCCTGAGGAAAAAGACAGTAAACAATTCCTATAACCCAATTATGCACAATACCTGAGGAAAGAGACGATAAAGTACAATAGACAAAGCATAATTATGCAAAGTGCACTTGAAAGAGGTGGGTCTTCAGTCGGCGTCTGAAGACAGCAAGTGACTCCGATGTTCGGACACACAAGGGAAGTTCATTCCACCACCTTGGAGCCAGGACAGAGAAGTCTGGATGCTTGTCTCCCATGTGTCCTGGATAATGGAGGGTCAAGACGAGACATACTTGAGGCGCGGAGGGCTCTAGGTATGCATCTGGGTTTTACCATGGCCATCAAGTAAGGAGGAGCTGGACCATCCTTTGCTTTGTAGGCCAGCACCAGGGTTTTATATTTGATGCGGGCAGCTACCAGAAGCCAGTGGAGGGAGGACAGCAAGGGAGTGACATGGCTGAACTTGGGAAGGTTGAAGACCAACCGAGCTGCAGCGTTCTGGATCAGTTGCAGGGGTTTGATGGCATGCATAGGAAGACCAGCCAGTAGGGAGTTGCAGTAGTCCAGTCTTGAGATAACAAGGGACTGGACAAGGACCTGAGTGGCCTCCCTAGAGAGAAATGGCCGAATCCTCCGAATGTTGTGAAGGGCGAATCTGCATGATCGTGTTGTGTTAGCAACGTGGGCCGTGAAGGAGAGCTGATTGTCGACAACTACACCAAGGCTACGCGCTTCCATGGATGGAGTGATCACGGTGTTCTCGAATGAGATAGAAAGATCACGATGAGGACTGGCTCTTGCAGGGATGTACAGCATCTCCGTCTTGCTTGGGTTAAGCTTTAGGTGGTGAGCTGCCATCCAAGAGGCAATGTCTTTCAGACATGCAGAGATTCGAGCTGAAACCTGTGTGTCAGAGGGTGGGAAGGAAAAGAAGAGCTGGGTGTCATCCGCATAACAGTGATAAGAGAAGCCACGTGCAGATATTGACTCACCCAGAGAGCGGGTATAAAGGGAAAAAAGAAGTGGACCCAGTACTGAGCCTTGTGGAACACCGGTGGAGAGTTTGCATGGCGTGGATGTTGATCCTCCCCATGTTACTTGGTAGGAACGACCCTCCAGGTAGGATGCAAACCATGTCCATGCATTGCCAGTGATACCAAGGCCTGAGAGGATGGACAGAAGGATCTCATGATTGACTGTGTCAAAGGCAGCCGAAAGGTCAAGCAGAATCAGAACTGATGATAGTCCATTTGCTCTAGCCGCATGGAGTTTCTCAGTTACTGCAATGAGTGCAGTTTCCGTAGAATGTGCCGGCTTGAAGCCAGATTGGTTGGGGTCCTGAAGCTGGTTCTGTGAGAGAAAAGAGGATAGCTGGTTGTGTACAGCCCGTTCAAGGATCTTAGAAAGGAATGAGAGGAGAGATACCGGTCTGTAGTTGCTGATGTTGGTGGCATCAAGGTTGGGTTTCTTTAGGATTGGCACCACCCTAGCCGCCTTGAATGATGATGGCACAATTCCTGAAGATAAGGAGTTGTTGATGATGGTCGAGATGAAAGGGAGGAGTTCGTGGGAGATTGTCTGGAGGAGTGTGGATGGGATGGGGTCCAGAGGGCATGTGGTGGGACTGCTGGATGTCAGCAGCTGAAGCACCGTCTCAGCTGAGAGAGGAGAGAAGGAGGTTAGAGAAAAGGGAGGAGTAGGAGGGGACACAGTGGGAACAGGGACTAGGGAAAAGGTGCTGCGAATCGTATTGACCTTCTCTTCAAAGAAGGTGACAAAATCATCTGCAGTAAGAGAAGTGGGAGTTGGAGGGGGGGAGGGTTTGAGGAGAGAAGAGAAGATTTTGAACATCTTGCGTGGATCTGATGTAGATGCCTCCAGCTTCTCTCTGTAGAATGATGTCTTGGCAGCAGTTAGTTCCATGGAGAATAGGGACAGGAGAGACTGATACAAGCGAAGATCAGCAGTAAGCTTCGATTTCCTCCATCGCCTCTCAACCATCCTCAGTTCTCGTCGGTTGTTACGTAGGGTGTCCGAGAGCCAAGGAGCAGGTGGGGAGGATCTTGTGGGTTTGGAAGAGAGGGGACATAAGAGGTCAATAGATGAAGAGAGGGAGGACAATAAAGTGTCAGTGGCGGTGTCTGTGGAGAGACAAGAGAAAGAGTCATGGGACGGGAGGGCTGTGGTGATAGTAGAGGCAAGTACTGATGGAGAGATGGAATGAAGGTTACGACGGATGGTGGTAGTGCCTGTAGCAGTAAGGGTGTGACGGTGGGGAGGAAGAGATAAGGAGAAAGATACAAGGTGATGATCTGAACAGTGGAGAGGAGTTACTGCAATGTCCATCACTGCAGGTGGTCTAGTGAAGACCAGGTCTAGGACATTGCCTGCTCTGTGTGTTGGAGAAGACTGGGTGAGGTTGAGGTTGAATGATGACAGCAAAGGAAGAACGCCAGATGATTGTAGTTTATCTGTTGGGAGGTTGAAGTCACCAAGCAGAAGAAGAGGAGTTTCATCATTAGGGAGGACGCTCAGAAGTGTGTCTAATTCCTCAGTGAAGTTACCTAGGGTGCAGGGTGGACGATAAACAACAATGATGTGAAGTGTGGTTGGGAAGCGTACAGTGACAGCATGATACTCAAATGTTGAGATGGTAATTTGTGGGAAAGTGCAAGGAGTAAAGCGCCAGCAACTGGACAGAAGCAATCCAGTGCCACCTCCCCTTCCAGTCTGTCTTGGAGAGTGAGAGAAGGAAAATGCAGATGACAGGGCAGCAGGAGTAGCAGAGTTCTCTGGGGTGATCCATGTCTCTGTTAGGGCCAAGAAGTCAAGGGAGTGATGAGCTGCAATGGCTGTGATGAAGTCTGCTTTCTGGACTGCAGACTGGCAGTTCCAGAGCCCCCCGGTCGCAATGATCGGGGTGTTTGTTGAGAGTGGAGGGTAGATGAGGTTACTGGTAGTGCGTTTTCTGTAGTGATGTTTGTATTGACGGCGACTATAGGGAGTAAGAACAGGGATGGAAAAACACATGATGAATAAATGAATGAAGGTAGTATATAATGTGTGTCAAGGTGTGATACTTAACCAAAAAATGAAGATGGGCTTCAGTTGATTGAAGAGTAGAGGATGTCTCTAACCTGCCACTTATTTAAGCAGCAGTCAATATGTGGTCCCGCCTCCTCAGTTATTCACACTTCCTAACCCGAAACTAAGACAGCTGATTTCACTAATGACAACAATAGATACCAAGTAGACTACAGACTAGCAGAATCAAGCTGAAAGTAATGTAATCCAAGGCCTACCTTAAAACCAGAAGACAATCCCAAGAAAAACACAGCACAACTAATTCCAATCAGAAATGCCACTTATTTAAGCAGCAGTCAATATGTGGTCCCGCCTCCTCAGTTATTCACACTTCCTAACCCGAAACTAAGACAGCTGATTTCACTAATGACAACAATAGATACCAAGTAGACTACAGACTAGCAGAATCAAGCTGAAAGTAATGTAATCCAAGGCCTACCTTAAAACCAGAAGACAATCCCAAGAAAAACACAGCACAACTAATTCCAATCAGAAATGCCACTTATTTAAGCAGCAGTCAATATGTGGTCCCGCCTCCTCAGTTATTCACACTTCCTAACCCGAAACTAAGACAGCTGATTTCACTAATGACAACAATAGATACCAAGTAGACTACAGACTAGCAGAATCAAGCTGAAAGTAATGTAATCCAAGGCCTACCTTAAAACCAGAATTCAAAGTAGTACATTTGATTTTTGTTGACACACTGTGGTATATGCGATGTAATTACTTCAAAAGAAAATAGGCTACTAGACTAATTATACACATAAATGCAAATGTTGTAATGCCGTGCTTAAAACCAGCACGAGTGAAATTAGCACCTCTATCCTTTTTGAGGTAGAACTGCACGTGAGCTTCGAGTTAAGAAGAACTTAGTGAGTTACGAATGGGTCCAGATATTCTTAACTTACGAACGACTATAAGTACAACGTAAGTTACGAAGAGTTTCGGGAAACACTTGTAAATTTAAGAATATTCATAAGTACGAGGTTACGAAGTACTTAGAGTTACGAATGTTTTGGGAAACCCACCCCAGTTCTATAAAACTTAAACCGTACTTTGTATGTAAGTAGTAAGTTTCTGTTAAAGTGGCCTTGTCTGGTCTGGTGGCTAAATGTGAAACTGGGACCTGTGCGGCACTTACATGAAGGCTACTGAAGACTTCCTGTGAGGCATTATGGTGGCCCGTGAGGTCAGTTCCACTGAACGCCAAGCTAGTAATCAAGCTAACAAATCTGACTCTAAAGTTGGGCAGACAGAGTGCTGGTGTGAGACCCAGCAACCAGGATTTAAGCACAAAACGTTTCTGCTCTTTTGCTGTGTACAGATTGTTTTGGGTGCTGGTGTTAGGAGTGGGATAGTACCTCCCACAGGGGAACTTGAAATGCATGTCTGAAGCTGGCTAGGGAAGGTGAATGCACACAGCGCCTCCAGAAGGTGATAAATGTGTAGTGGGTAGTGTTTGTGTGTGTGTGTGTGTGTGTGTGTGTGTGTGTGTGTGTGTGTGTGCGCACGTGTGCATCTGTGCTTGCAATATGTGCATGAAAACATGTACATTGCTATTTAGATTCTGTGGCTATCTTATAACTCTGTCATTGAGCTACCTTTAGATTATATATATGAGAAATCAATATTTGTTTTTTTACAGAAGATAAATGGATCTGCCCTATAATGCCAACACACATGACGTCTCTCCTTCTCTTTAGCAGAACAGCAATAGTGGCAAAGAAAAAAAAAAGTGATATGCTTGTATCCTAGCAACCTCTCCATCCTGACTTGACTTGCATCTCTCTGTGGCAATCCCCTATATGTACTATACACACTGGTCAAGCAACAAAAGATGGGCCTTTTACCTTTGTGTGTGTGTGTGGGGGGGGGGGGGGGGTGGAATATGCACAGTAGGCCTATAGCAACACAAGGTTGAAAACAAACACTCTGTTTTCATGTTTCATTTTCTCTGTGCCTGAGTAACCATGTAGTACTTGTAGATGTACTCGAGCTGTTAGTATTTCATGTTTAAATGACACATCAAATTGTTGACAAATACTCTTACATTCACATTAATGTGGACTCATATTAGGTGCCATTAAGGCAGACATCAACATGGTTAGACTCAAAAGACTACAAAGTGTTTGTCAGCATCTTTGGTGGCCTGCCTCTATGCTGTGTTCTACTTCTTTCAAGTTAAAATGACAACTGACCCTTAATTGAGCAGTGCATAGTGACTAGGTCACTCTTTTCCATGGCTCTTGGAACACTAGAGGAGCCAGGAGTTTCCTGCCATCCACACAGTTCTTCCTGCTGAGAGAAGCAATCAAATGTGAACTAATCCATGAGACTAATTAAGCTGTATGGAAGAAACATTTGTTGACTAGCTGTTTGAAGCTGGTTGTTATCCAAAGTGATCAGTGTATTTCCGAACGATGGAAACGGCTGTAGAGATTAATTACTTGTATTGCATTAATCCATATGGAACTTCTGATGCATTAGAAACAGTCTATTATGCTCTATTATGTCTATTATGCTCTATAAATTATGCTCAATTAGTCCTTATCAATATTACTTTTATATATGGATTTAAATAAACATATTGAATTTTTTCCTTTACTCCCATCCCAAGGAACATAAAAAAGACAAATCATGAAAATAATATAATAATACAATGCTCAATAATATATGGATATGAAGTTGTTTGATCAAATTTGGGTTTTGGCATGGAAGATGGCTAAGATGGAAGAAGGCACTGGTTTTCTCAATATTGAGCCATGTCTGTAACTAAACTGCAGTTTTAAAAGAATGTAACATTGAAAAGACCAGATGTATTCGTCTCCACATGTGCACGTGCAAGGTTTAGTGACAGTGCGTTGTTACATTACATACTGCATCAGTCCATTTCTCACAAATGTCTAAATGTTATTACATCACATGGGGACCAATTTGCGCGACAGTTTGGCTGCAAAAACACCTTCATGACTTGGCTTACATTTTAGCTCAATGTTATAGCTAAAAGTTAAGCTTTTAAACAAAACTCTACTTACACAGCGCTGAGGCAGCAGCCGCCTCTAGCGTGTGGGGTCTCTCGAGCTTCAGTGTGAGGTAAATGACAGTGGTGTTGGGGACGCCAGGGCAGTTACCACATGGCTCTAGTCCAGTGAGAGGCGTTTGAGATCAGACCGCTAAGTCTGAACCACAGCAGTAGCAAGTTCTCCATCGTCTGGTAACTAGATAGCAGAGTCACACCGAAGATTGCTTCATATTACGAATTAGACCACCATTATTTCATTCAGAACGGATCTAGACTTTTCTTCTTTTTTGTCATTTTTACGTACGGGATACACATTACCCTTGTCGTGTAAGACTAACACCAGGTGATCATCGCGTGGGCCAAGGAGGCATTACTCTACAACCTGTACTGGTGAGTAATGACTCTTCATCTTGTGAAGTTCAGCTTTCATCTACTATGCGGAGTATCCGTGAAACGTGGTTTTATCAGAGGTGAGTCTGGCGGTCTTCAGGCTTTAAGTGTCATGTCACACCCTTTTTAATTGAATTTGCATCTCGAGGCGCTTTACTTTTGTCTGGCGCTCGGTTGTTGCCGGACACCTCAGATTTCCGTCCATCTCGCGGGTTTCTGTGCGGTGCGCTCTGCTGCACTTTTTCTTTTAATCCAACAAGTGATGCGTTTAAACAACCAGCTGAAGAAATTCGAAGTAAGATTAATTTGTTTTTAGTATGGGCATGCGGCTCAACGAAAGGTCTAATCGATTTCTTTCAGGCTGTTAGGACGTCATGACAGCCGAAAAGACTATTCCGATTATAAATGGAAAACCAGACGATACAATGGACGCCGAAGCTTCGAATACCAACCTTGTACGCAGCAACGACAAAAAGGTGGTGAACGAAAGGGGACAGTGGAACAATAAGATTGAGTTTATGCTGTCAGTCGCTGGAGAGATTATCGGACTTGGCAACGTTTGGAGGTTCCCATATCTTTGTTACAAGAATGGAGGAGGTAAGGTCCATCCATTAACCTTTGACAATAACCTGAATGCTTTTACTATAGTTCATACCACTCTGAACCTCTAGCGGTCTGCCTACCAAATGAATGAGGCATGAATATTGTGCTCTAGCAGAACAGTCGTTTTCCTATATTGTAACCATCTCTGCTATTTTATTGCTAACATAGTTTCTGAGAATATTTGACAGTTGTGCTTTTCACGGTGATAGTTTAAATAGATGCTGACAGATTCACTTGTAAATGAGATGTTCCTATAACATAAGACAAGCACTTCAGAACTAGAGAACTTAATCCTGTGAAGCATATATTTTCTACAGCCTGTTGCAAATATATTTAAGTTAAACGAAGTTATACTTCGTATACGTATTTTTAAATAAACGTTCCATCAATAACAGAAGCTTTAAAGTCTATGTAAAAATTTGCATCCTGCTGTGCTTTCACATAATGAGTCAAACTGACCCATGTCAAAATGTGTCACATCACAGTTTAAACAATTTCTTTCCAAAATTCAAAGTCTGTCAAACTGCTAAGACCAGAGAGGCTGAAGTGTTGCAATGAAAAAAGGTATCTGTCCACTTAGGGCAAAGGTCAAGGTGTTAGATTTTTTTTGTCCGGCAACACCAACTCTAGCGTTGGCTGTGAGTTTACTTACACTGGCACTGAGTTACAGGTGTGCTTTACACCCGGGTGACTACCTTTCATTTGCAGGTGCATTTTTTGTGCCATATGTCATCTTCTTTGTCTGCTGTGGGATTCCCGTATTCTTCTTGGAGACGGCGTTAGGACAGTTCACCAGTGAGGGGGGGATCACGTGTTGGCGAAAAGTATGTCCGCTCTTTGAAGGTAAAGCCAGTACTCCACATTCCCTTAATCTAAGCGGTACATGTTCTCATACCTAAAGACAACCATGAAATATAACAACAGATGGTGGTCAGAACTGTAAACGAGCATCTTTAAACATTGTCTGTGTCTCTCTTTCAGGTATCGGCTATGCGACTCAAGTCATTGAGGCCTTCCTGAATGTGTATTATGTGATTATTTTGGCATGGGCTATCTTCTACCTGTTCAACTGCTTCACAACAGAGCTCCCCTGGGCCTCCTGTGGCCATTACTGGAACACAGGTGGGTGCCCTTGTCATGCAACCACACACAACTGTTGTTACGTTAGATTAGCTTTCAGTGGTGTTTACTCGGAGTGGCGCTATAGCCACTGATCAGCGAGTAGTCAAGATGTTGGTGGTTTCTGCCGACTGCTCCAGCTCCATCACTCTCGCCAAACTCTGTAAAGCCCCTAAACTGCAAGTCTGCATTGTTGGCATAACGAAACTAGCACGATTTTGGCATAATTGCAAGTTAACGCCATACGCAGCGAGAGAAGAAGTCCAGCACAGCCTGACGAAACTGGCTTGGCGCAGTATTGAGCCATCCATAGACGAGGTAAGCACAGGGCTAAGCAGACTGACATGTACAGAAGCAGGAGGAGCCTGTTTCACTCACTGTGCTGTCCACTGATTGCTTTTCAGGGGGGTGGGGGGTGTGTGGGTTTGGAGGGGGTGTGTCGGTTTGGTCATGATGACTGAGAGGTTGGACAGCATTCACCTCTCCACCAGCCTCTGCAGGCTCCAGAGAGCCCAAGGACATGCTACTGTTAGTGTCCTTAGAGTACCCTATTAAGACCTAGTTTTGGAGAGAGAGTGAGAGCGAGAGACTTGGAGATAAAGAGAGATGGGACAGATGTACTTTGTTGGCTGTGAATAAAACATTTTACTTGTACAACTGATGAAGAGCCTCTCTCTGAAAGTTGTCTCTGGAAACCTTGTGTACTTCACTTCGATTTTTAATATCTCTACATTCTTCAGCTCACATGAGATGAAGAATCAAATATGTTGTAGTGCACCAGTTTATGCTCCATAGAGGAAGGTGACCATGTTTAACATAGATTTACTACAGAATATCTGAAACATCCAGGCCACTAGGTGTCAGTATAATGGCACTTTCATGACATAAAGAATCATTGGACTTATTGCCCCTTTAAATTATTGATTTATTTATTCCAGTCCTTCAATTGCAACTACACTTCCCACAAATGTGTTGTGACCTCTGCATGCTACTTGCTAGCCAGACATACAGCACATTTACTCAACCTTGTGGGCAGTGGTTAAATTGTGTTAAATAATGTAACCTTTTACATTAGCCTTGCACAGCAAGCCATTTTCTACCTATAAATGATGCAAAATTAAGTATTCTTGCATATCATGCAATCTTTGATCAAAACAGCAACATTAATACAAATTTCATAAAGATCTAGAGTGAAACTTTCTTATTTTATTTAAATATTTTGACATTTTGACTATTACAAAACTACTCAGATCAAAAACTGTTTTAGACTAAACCATGCAGGGAAAATGCACCATTCCTACCAACGTAGGTTAACACAGCCTTAATGTGTGTGTGTGTGTGTGTGCGCGTGTACACTTTCCCAAATAAACATTTTACCACATATGCCTATGTAATGTCTAATCTTATGTAATCCTCTTGTAGAAAACTGTGTGGATTTCAACAATGCTAGCATTGCAAACCTCAGCAATCCATATGCCACCTCACCGGTCATGGAGTTTTGGGAGTGAGTATATTTGAGTATTTATTTGAGTATATTTGAAATTCCTTCAGTAGATGAAAACCTCAGAGTAGCTTTGTCAAATTAAAATGTAAATGTGAGAGGTGGAAGACCATATATATAAAGTAACATTTATTTAGTTATACATTAGTTCTGCAGATTTCTAAGAATCTCACACTCCTAGAAAAGCCCATTACAAGCCTCTTAGTGACTTCCACTTACAATATATCTGGTGTCATCAACATAAAAGCAAAGGAAGTTACAAAGCACAGAGACACACTAGCTTGCCAGACAGTTTTTGGCACTGCACATCTGTTCAGTTGGCCACTGCTTACTATTCCGTGTAACTACGTAACCTTTTTAACTGATAATTTGTCATTCTTTTTGCATTGGCGTTGTCAACAAGCATCAAAAGGGCACTCGCACAGCTAGAAATGGTATAGACACAAATTTGGCCCTATTTGGTCTGTTTTTTAGCACAGAATTCCCGTTCTGTTGCCAAGACCATGCACAGGGGAAGGAGCCAGGCCTTAGCAGTCAGATGGCTCCTGCATGGTGGAAAGCTCAGACTGAGTAGTCAGGACCTTAGTACAAGAAGGCACAGAAGCTGTCAGTCTGGGCCCTGAATGGAGTAGGTTGGTTTGATGGGGGCTTGGATGTTGCCCAAGGACATGTCAGAGATGATGAATGGTGTCAGCATGGAGGGCCTGAAACAGAATCGTGGCTTTTATCCACCTAGCGTGTGTTTCATCAAATTTGGACGAACATTTGATTTTAACCAGGAACATTACAGGCCAATGGTTTGGTAATTGGTGGTAAGAATCAATATACTTTTGAATTACGGAGCTGATAAGGATGATAATCTCATGTGTATCAGAAAATGACTTACTAACACTGACGCAAATCTAGCTTGCTGAAAACGAGGGACGTTCTGAACCAGAAATTCGACCAAACATTGAAGTAAAAGATGATGCCCCAAAGGAACTTTTCCCAAAGAAAGGAGCCATGTCAGTTGTCAGTAAGTACATAGGGTTTTAAAGGTCAGACGTGGACCAAACAGTTACTTACTGCAAATGCTGTCGAGCAAAAGTTGTCACGGCTGGTGGTAACAAGAGCAATCTGCTGCACCACCCATAAAGCTTGCTTATACTTGACGCATCGCGACTGGCGCATGAGGTCACGCTGCAAAAATGACGCAATCGCGGTGGCTACGCTGTGGCGTCACAAGATCGTGCACCTCTCGATTTTTGTAACTTCGCGTGTTCTGCTCTTCAGTGCTATGTTATGCTCTAAGTTGTGTTTGCAGGGTTCATACACCTTAACAAGGTGGAATTCAAGCACTTATATTGCACTTTCAAGGTCCATTTTCAATATTTTCCAGCACCTTCATCATAATTAAGTTACATATTTATACAAATACACATGGTCGTAATGATTCAAAATAATTAGCTTTTTATCACATTAAAAGAGATGGTACCGTCTCTCACTGTTATTATTTGTTTAAAGGTTGTTGTTTAATATAACCATTGACAAACAGACCTGTCTACTTTATGTCTAAATACCTGGTATTTGTTATTAACAAACTGGACTGGTGTGCAATTTATAATATTTATAATATTATTCACATAAGTTGTATAAACCTACAGTTTTGATGTTTTAAATAAAAGGTTTTGCATTTTTACCGCAACTGTCATGCTATATGATTCATTCACTACTTTAGTGCTACCATTTGAAAACTGATCATGTGGGGCCATGCAAATCTGTATTACATGTAATACTTAGGTGGAGACATTTTTCTAACAGTGCAATAGGGTACTCTTAACCACTCTACTGCAGTAATTCTTTTCGCAATCAATGCAGTTAACACATCATACATGGGAGGAAATAACGTCAAATACTGTGAAACCGATATAATTTCGAAGAATACCGTGATATAGAATTTTGGTCGTACCGCCCAGCACTAGTTTCAGTCCATGTCTACTCTAGGCTATTAATCTTAAAAATGTACCTATTGGTTCCATTTTGACACACCTTGTCATATGTAACATGTCTTTGGATATTCTATTTTCTTTTTCAGACGTCGTGTCCTAAGCATATCTGGTGGAATAGAGGAGGTTGGGAAGCTTCGTTGGGAACTTGCTCTGTGTCTTCTTGTGGCTTGGATCATATGTTACTTCTGCATATGGAAAGGCCCCAAGTCAACTGGCAAGGTACAGATGACTTGTTATTTGAAACCTGTGTTGTAATGGAATGGTGGTGTGTGAATGGGAGAGAAAGAGATGGAGACGTGGAGGGAAGAGACATGGAGGATAGAGAGGTGGAGGGTAGAGAGGTGGAGGGTAGAGACGTGGAGGGTAGAGACGTGGAGGGTAGAGACGTGGAGGGTAGAGACGTGGAGGGTAGAGGGTAGAGACGCGGAGGGAGGAGACGTAGAGAGGTGGAGGGTAGAGAGGTGGAGGGTAGAGAGGTGGAGGGTAGAGAGGTGGAGGGTAGAGAGGTGGAGGGTAGAGAGGTGGAGGGTAGAGAAGTGGAGGGTAGAGAAGTGGAGGGTAGAGAAGTGGAGGGTAGAGAAGTGGAGGGTAGAGACGTGGAGGGTAGAGACGTGGAGGGTAGAGACACAGAGGGTAGAGACGTAGAGGGAAGAGACGCGGAGGGGGAGGAGACATGGAGGGTCGAGAGGTAGAGGGTCGAGAGGTGGAGGGAAGAGACGTGGAGGGAAGAGGTGGAGGGTAGAGAGGTGGAGGGTAGAGACGTGGAGGGTAGAGACGTGGAGGGAAGAGACGTGGAGGGTAGCGAGGTGGAGGGTAGAGAGTGTAGAGCCACCATGCAGAGTCAATTAAAAGATAAACTTTCTTTCAAGATGTGCATACTTTCTTTTTCAAAATGCTGTGACATAAACACAAGTGTAATCCAAGTTTAGCTGGCAATTTTCCACATTAGGTTAATGAATGATTAATGGTTAACCAAAGCTAAAAGCATAACATCAGGTAAATTCAAACAACACACTTCTATTATTAAAAAAAGGTCTATTTCACAAGAAAAAAACATGAATGCATGAATCCTGTGTGTGGAACAAACATACACAATTGTCCTTCCTCTCCCTCACCTTGTACTCCCAGTCCGCTGCAGTGTGAGGGCTTTCATGCCTCTGCCAGTCGTTGAAACCCAGTCACTAGCCTTCCACGGCATGCTATTCTTTTAGCAGCCTTTAAGAATGTCTAACAGGCTCAATGAGCCAGAGAGAAAGAAGGAGAAAGGAAGAGGGATGTGTGGGGAAAATAAATGGGTTCACATTGTACAGGTCCTGGAGAAAGAGCTAGGCAGCATGGCCTGTATCTCCTGAAGTGGCTTTTTGTTTGGCCGTGAAGTAACGGGGAAGAATGCGTCTTCACGGCAAGGCTTTAGCGGCCAGTCCAAGATTGATTTCTGCATTCACTGAGGGGAAAGTGGAGCGTTCATGAGGAGCATGCAGAAGCTGTCTGCTCCCCTCTCTCCTCCTGCAGGAGTTATGGCGACTAGCACGAGGCCTTCTTCCCCCTGTGTGACTGCCATACAGAGCGGAGCATTCAGGGGGCAGCGCTAAGCTGTGCGCCACAGGCCTTTTGTGAACGCGGGCCGATTCTCACGTAAGCCGGCGATAGATTTATGGCGTGGGGTTGACCTGTGAATTTGAGGGCCTTAAACGTTCACCCTGGGGGAGAGCTGAGAGAAAGTCGGAGTGTTTCAGGGGCTCATGGCGAGTTCAAGCATTGTCCTATTCATTCCCCGGGTTTTGGGGGGAGGAACCCCACACGTGCATTTAGGAGCCAAGCAAGGGATTTGCTTACTACGGTGGCCCTGGTTTTATATATGTAATCATATTATTAGTGTCATTGTAAAGGATATGAATGAGGAGGTGGCTTTGCTAGTCTGGTGCTGAGAGGTACATCTGGATTAATGGACATTCTTTTTGCTAATGTGACAGCTACACAGATTTGTGTTTCTTGTTCACACCTAACTTTTTAATCTGGTGCATTATTCACTTCTACAGCACTGAGGTGAGAGAAGAGCATTAACATGAACTCACGCTTCAATGAAATGCATCTTCTTTAACAGGCAACCAAGAACTTGTTTTAAATGTGGACACAGAGAATCAACATCAACTTTGGTTATGCAACTGCATGGACAAAGTTCTTGTAAAATGACAAAAGTCCTGCTTGTGGTCATCCATAACCTACAGTACAGTAATGACCCAGGTCAAAGTGAAGGCACTGGTAATTGTAAGTTGCTTTGCCACACATTTTCCCACACTACCAACACATCCCAGTTGGGCTCTTTCTGGGAGGAAACAGGCAGAAGGCTTTTTTGTCCAGACCCTGTCTTGTCCTCACATGGTCTTGACTGAACGCCAGTAGAACAAGAACCTAGTGCCGCCCCCCAAGAGTGGTTTTGTTCATGAAACTGAAAGAGCTTCAATATGTTGAACTCATTTTCTGAGAACCTTGAATAGGTTTCTGCAGTAACGTTAGATACCAAAGCTAGGAAACCCCGAGACTAATGACTCGAACATATATATTTAAGACCAAAACCATGACCTCATGTTCTGCCACTGCTTTGCACAATGCCCTGTTTCACTCGCAAGAATCAAATCCACTTGACATCTCAGGGGACGGAACTCTTGCAGTGGTTGGTGGAAACGTGGTAATGATTTAGACTGAATATCATGTTGACAAGTTGCAACCTGCTAGCTGCTTTGGGCTTTTCTATTTCTGTCCTTTTTGTGCACAGAATTGCGGGAGACATGGTGCTGAGTGCTTTTCCATCAAAACCTCTGGGTTTCAAGCTGAACCTTCGCTTCCCCTGAGAATGAGTCTTTCAGTCTGGTCTCAATTAGGCTTTTCAGAACAGAACCTGAGTCTGCTTGGCAAGATCTCAGAGAATTCCTTAACCCTTTCTCATCACCTCAAGAGCATGGCTCTCACCACTTATGTCCCCCTCATTCACTTAAATGCCATTCACTGAAATTTGGTGGAAATTTAGTGAAAGAAGCACTCTTCCTGTATTAATTTGTTCCTTCATCCCCATTTGGCTTGTAAAGCATCCAACAAATAATTTCTTTTATCTTAAACAACATATTCCAAATGTATTATGTATGGTAAAAAAGTGTTTTCTTCAAACATGCTTATGTCTGTATTTTCATAAAACTGATTCATTTCATTATGTGAATTCCTTACATTCACCTGTTTAGGAAAGGCCTGTAAATCACCCCCTGTCTTTTGCAGGTGGTCTATGTCACTGCAACCTTTCCGTATTTCATGCTGGTAATTCTGCTGATTCGTGGGATCACACTGCCTGGTGCAGCTGATGGAATTAAGTTCTACCTTTACCCTGACATTTCTCGACTCTCAGACCCCCAGGTAAGAACCAGATCAAGATTGTCTCCGGTGTGCTCCTCAGCGGTTTTAACAACCACATCTGTGTTCAATTATTCAACGCAGTGGTCCCTTATACAGAGTTTTGTACTAAGTCCAGCATATGCTCCCTTGCTGTGGTTTTCAGTGGTTTGCCAATTCAACAGCTCCCTGTTTTCCATCTAATCAAGAGCAGCAATTTGAAATCAACTAATGTTGATGGTTGGGAAGGTATCTGGATTATGGTGTTGCATTTGCTGTCACTGTATTTTGTATGGCCAGCGTGTGTAAAAGTGTGTAGAAAGCCATATAGTAATGTGATTGAATTTCTATACAGTTCTTATAACTATATAACATCAGTCAGGGCTGTAATACAACTGCTCAGGTTGTGATCAGCAGCATCTGTAGATAGCTCCATGGAAACTGCTGCTTGGGTCCTAACACTGTTGCTCTAGCAAATCCCTTTTGATTGGTCTTGGTGGGCCCGTCACATCTGAGCCACGCTCGCTAATCCTCTGAGATGGGGGCAGAAATCTCTGCAGTAAAGGCCCTCAGAAAGGTGTGCGCTCACCACGGCTATCTGAGGTGAAGATTGGTGTGTCAGCTGTGAGCTGCAAGCTGTATTAGATGATGTTCGGTTCACTGAATATATATATATGTGCAGTCATAAAAGGCACAAATTGGATCCTCTGAGTGCAATGCAGATTAACCTGAGCATTAAGTCCGCGCTGGATTTGACCTCCCTGGAAAAATGTCAGCGACATATTCTTGTAATTAGAGTACATAGAATAGAATAGAAACAGCCTTTATTGTCCCACATGTATTGGTTTCCAGATAGTACTGCATCATTTTGTTTGTGATAGGACTATGTTTACTATCCACTAGATGTAGAGACTCAAGCTTTAAGTCAGTGTGTCATTCGCCATTACGGTTTCATGACTGCAGCCAAACAGAAGTGGGAGGTAGATTGGTCAACGTGCAAAAGTGAAAAGAAGATGTCAGAAGGGACAATGGCAGGGCAAAAGAAAAGGGTGACAAAGAGCAGCTATTTCCATGGACAGGCCTCTGACACCAATATTTAGTTACGTTTCAATGCAAACAATACACAGTCTGTTTCTTCTCTGTACGGTCTGCTGTACACCATCTAACCCCCACACCATCTGATTCACTCCGCCCGTCTCCTAATGGCTCTCATTTAAATTTCTTGTGGTGGTATTGGTTGCTGGGCCAGATGATGGCGCAATATTTTGGAGAAAATGACGTTATGGTGGGCCAAACAAAATAATAATCTGGTTGGCATCACTCTCAGATTGGAAGAGAGCGTGCACACCGCTTTGAGCAGAAAATGATGCAGATTATAGAGGATCGTGAAAACATTCAACCATTATTGTCTGCACGTCAGGTCTTCTGCTGCTTGCAGGCTCCAGTGTGCTGTGTCATTACCTCAGAGTGCAATTGCATAAAATGCTCATGAGTAACAGTCTGGTTAGCTGCTGCTAAACACTCCTCTAGCTTTGTAGTACATGCAACACCAATATTAATTTTGAAATGCTGTTGAGGTGGTGCTGGATTTCAGATCCAGCACTCTTTTGCCAAATCACTATGAAAACCTGAGGGTTTAATCTAGTGCCACCCAATATAAGCTGAAAGTAATGCAAAAAAAACAGTGTTGACGTGGCGTGTTTGTTTGTGCCAGTGTAAATAGCAAGATTGCACTCATTTATATAGGATACCCAACATAAGTTAGCACTCCAACATAAGTTAGCATTGAAACCACTCCAAACATTTCTGAATGAGGGGAAACGTGGCTCTCACGTCAGATCACACCTACGAACCAAAACAAGACACAAAATAAACTGAAAATTAGCCACAACTTCAACTAGCAACTACTAAATAATGTAGCATAATAACCAAGTGAAGCCTGGCTAGCACATGCAAAGAGGCCTCGTGTGAAACAGAAAGGGTGTAAAAGACCGTCGCCATAGAACGAAATGGACGCTTTTGGAGGGAAGCTGCTCTGTTTGTGAGGTCAGAAGGGTTGCCCTGGTTACCCGCTGGAGGAAGCAAATACTGTGAGTTGTCAATTGTTTTCCCAGTAAAAGAGATTAGTGGCTCAGTGGTTGTGTGAGGGCATTTTAAAGAGGTACTGGCATATTTGCTGTCGACACACAAACGGCCAACTTTTTACACTCACACAGGAGTATTATCACTCAATTCAGGATATGCTGCACATTTCAAAATTACCAAGGAACTTGTGTGCTCTTCAGTTTATACTTACATACGCAATGATCTCATTATTGAAGCATTATTGAAGAAAAAGCTTACATGCGTACATGTGTTTTTGATTTAGAATATAATTTCTCTCAATACAGACCTGTTATTATCTACTGAAACACCAGTTTTGGGGTCATATGCAAATCTATAAGTGTAAGTTTTTGGTGAATGTACAGACGTACCGTGCGAGGGTTTAAGGATGCAGAGATGAGTATCATACAACACGTAGGTTTATTTATACAAATAATAGCTACTAAAGTAGCAGACACGTAACACGACAAAGATTCACAAATACAAGCACGGGACAAGACTAACTCATGCAGTATATACACAACACGACAAGCACAGCGTGTAGCACATTGGACTAATGAGACGAGTGAACACATACACAAACAGCCACACCCACAGGAAGTATATATATAGTCGGGCTGTAACGTGACAACAGAGTAAAACACTGCATGACATTCTGCTCAAGGTACATACATTGATAAATTAATGAGAAATCTATAACTGTTAATCAGGTTAATATTATACTGAATCTGACCTTAAGATAAAAAAAATCATGAGAAAATTGTTAATCTGTAATACATTTTCTTATTCTCTCACAGGTGTGGGTGGATGCTGGAACTCAGATCTTTTTTTCCTATGCCATCTGCTTGGGTTGTCTGACTGCTCTTGGTAGCTACAACAACTACAACAATAACTGCTACAGGTGGGCTTTGCGTTTGCTCAATATTATATCGCTCTAGCTTTGTGAAAATGACTTGTGATTAGTTTGCATAATCCAGTGGTGCCCAAAATTGAGGGCCCAAATGTCACCCCAAATGGTGTCCAAAAATAAAAGCATTCTATTAAAATACTTAATGAGAAATAATTAGTAAGTAATTTATGTGTACCATAATCAAATAGTACGTACACATGTATAAGGGATCCACTGTAATAGATAATTAAAAGGCAAACAAAAATAAGAGTTAAAACAATTTTTAATTTCTGCCAATTTTCCAAGGCACTGCACTAGCATATGTGGCACACTGTAAATCACACCCACACACACAGGGAGAAGCTGATGGTTGGTTGGACTTCAGTAATGTGAGCGTTAGTGTTGAGGAGGCTAAGCCCTCTGTCCATGCTGCAGGGACTGCATCATACTGTGCTGCTTGAACAGCGGCACCAGCTTCGTGGCAGGATTCGCCATCTTCTCTGTCTTGGGATTCATGGCCTACGAACAGAATGTGGCCATCGAGGTTGTGGCAGAGTCAGGTGAGTGTGTGTGCGTGTGTGCGTGCGTGCGTGATTTTGCGGACACCATAATGTGCCATAATTACCATAATTATTATGGGAGACCAGCTGAATATTCAACGTGTGTACAAAATGCTTTTGTATAATCTACATTACACATGTACCACATTAGTGGACAGATGAAACTATTGTTGAAGGACCCGATTTGGCTTTCGATGATCATTTATTGATATAGTTTATTGATATAGTGTGCTATGGTGGTGAATGCACTGCATTTGTAATTTGATGTAATACACATCAGTTGTTCCACAGATGATAAAAATAGAATTTGAAAGCCTGGAGACATTAATACAAAACACTGTTATATTAGAGCAGGGGTGCCCACAAGTTTTCAGGTTGCGAGCTACTTATAAGATGACCAAGTCAGAAAGATCGACCTACTTATTTTTTAGCGTTGTGTGTCGATCGTTGATGGGGGGGGTATTGACATACCGTGTATGTAAATCAAAATACAACCGTCAGTGCAGATGGACGATAGCCTGTCATTCATCCACTACTTTTTAATGTCATGCGATCTACCCACACTTCCTTCGCGATCGACCCACACTTCCTTCGCGATCGACCGATACTTCCTTTGATCACGATCGACGTAATGGGCACCCCTGTATTAGAGCAAAGATCACATTTAGTTCAGCAATTTAGTCCATCTAGAGCTACTATATAAAACAAGTACTGGTAAATTTGGACCATCTTAAATATGTAAATATGTCAGGATGCAGAATTCTTCCAACTAATATAAACTATATATATATATATATATATTATATATTAATATATATATATTATATAGTAATATATATATAATATATATATATATTACATATTATTATATGTTACATAGATTCTCCACCAAACATAAGTAACACGTGTTCAATATAAATGTGCAGATGTTTTAAAATGGAGTTCCTTTGCCTCAGATATCAACAAATCTCAAAGTCTTTTGAGTTTCACTTGCAAAATTATTACAAATTACAGGAGTATTCCTGTAGTGACTTGCTTAATATTACATTAAATGGGACATTGGTAACATTGGTGGGAAAGAAGCTGTTATAGTGAAGAAGCTGTGTGGGGGTGGTTGATAAAGTCAGCATTCAATTCAATTCAGTTGTATTCTCATAAAACATATTGCCATAAAACAGCTTTGCAGAAATCCAGATAAGAGCCACTGATTAAAAAGACCAAAGAGTGAAGTTTAGTAGGAAAATTCTTGAGACTCCCAAAAAAAAAAACCCATCCTCCCCGAGTAGCACTGAACATTTATCGTTAACTGGGTGTGCACAGAGCACAGGTCTGTGGGCTTGAGGGAACCGCGGTGTCAGTCTGAGTTTGGAAAATGGAGATATGGCCTTGAATGTGAGCAGAGCGCAGGTCATGTCTTCATCTGCATAGAAGAATCCACATTCTGGCAGCATGTGTTCAGTCTTCACAAACCCAGCAGAGATGACAAAGCTGTTGAGAAGCGCCAAGACGAACCTCAGACCCAACCTCAGCCCAACCTTAGCCTTAGCCCCAACCTTAGCCCCAACCTTAGCCCCAACCTTAGCCCAACCTCAGACCCAACCTCAAACCCAACCTCAGACCCAACCTCAGCCCCAACCTCAACCTCAGCCCCAAGCTCAGACCCAACCTCAGCCCCAACCTTTTTGTCCTTTAACACTGTGGCACTTCCAGGGCTGGCACTCGCTCCACATGTTTATCGTCGAGTCGTTTCCTTCGAGTCCCCCGTTCTTCAGCAGCTCTCTCTGCTTCACTGGTCACAGATTGAATTTAGTGACAGAAATCAGTCCTTGTTTGGCTGGACAGCAGGGCCTCCTGGGACGCTGCCACCTAAACACAACGAATCGGTGTTAGAGGCACTTTACCAGTGTCATTGTGTTGAGATCATCTTCAACGAGAGAGTCAGTGGATGTGCTCAGTGCCGTACTTGCTCTACTGTTTGTGCTTGCGACCAAATGCTTTTGAGAACCTGTTCCGTTAGTCTGTTGTAAATGGCATAGTGGTCATTTATATTGGGTATGTTGCTATATAGACAAGGAAAGCCAGTTAGTCTTATTAACATAGCAGAGGCTTTTACTCTAGTCACCAACCTCCAGATCCACTTGTAGGACCTCCATAATCATAATATCCTGTGCTTCTACTCTTCATACCTGGGCAGAAACGGGTGCAGTGAACTCATGACCTCAGCTGCAGTTTGAGCATCATCCTAGTGCAACAGCCATCAGGAGGATCTGTTAGTTTCAGCAGTTGTGTATTTGGACACATAGTTCCTTCAGATCTGAGATGAAACCACATCATTCCATGATTGGCTCTAAACTGTGAAGACAGTTCTGAGACAGGTTTGAATGTTTCACCCTACTGTTTTACTGAACAGGCTTTGTGTTCTGTAGTTTGGTCAGTATTTTGCAAAAAACCTGACCAAGTAGAATAATTTTTCTTGCCGTACGAAGAACCTGCCAGAGATTGTGCTTACTAACTCGCACAGGCATTTCTGTGGTTTTATTATTACTTCTTTTCTTCATCTAACTTCAAAACTATTATTTGAGCTAATAAACAATTAAAGAGAGTTCCTACATTTATTTCAACCATGGTCCCATTCCAAATGTATCCCTCTATTTATATCAAAAATTCTCCCAGCCATTTGTTGCTCTCTTTCATTTTAGCTCCCCAAACTACAGTGTCTATATGGCAAATACTGCTGATCATAAGGATCCACTCATGAAATAAAATTAACTGAACATACGCCTACATATTTTGTTAAGAACCAAGCAATGGTTTTGCCTGACGCTAAGCAGGAAATGAGGAAGTATGGTGTTACTATTAATGTAGGTTAATGAGTTAGACGTGTATGCCTATCACTTAATTATGGCCACAGCACATCCCAAACATTGTTAGATGAAGTGGGATCTGATAAAATAGCTTGTTCCTATGCCAGAAATGTAAAATGCTAAAGATGCATTTGTGCTAACAAGCTCTTTCACTTTGAAAGGAACAGGCACTGAAACCAATCTGGCTTCACACTAGAGAGCTGATGCAACTGAGTGAACAATTATAATGTGATAAATAATACAGATCTTACTTCAGTCCTTCCTCTTACATATTTACTCACCCTGATTACTCTGTTTCCCTCATTTGTACTAGAGGCTCCTGTAAGTGTCTGATACATGTGAGTGTCTGATACATGTTAGTGTCTGATACGTGTTGATTGTCACTTCACCTTCTTTTATTTACTGATAGTAACATTTAGTGCTACTTTAGTGCAAATGAAGTGTTCTTTCATTTGACTTTTAAAAACGTAGGACTTTTCTTCCCTGTATATCTTCGCGGAATAGGCATTGTAGTTATAGGTGTTTAGATGTTGTAGTGTTGTAGTTATCGGTGTAGTTATAGGTGTTTAGGTATTTAGGTGTTGTAGTTATAGGTGTTTAAATGTTTAGGTGTTTTAGTTATAGGTTTAGGTATTTAGGTGCAAATATGTCAACCTCATCTGCTGTCAGATATCGTAGTCATCTGGGCTTTGACCAAGTTTCAGTGCCTGTAGCTTTAATTTTTATTATAAATAAATTCATTTTAGTCTAGATTTAGGCTTAATCTAAGTCTGGACAACTGGCCTTTAGAAACTTGTGAACCTACTATCAGTCTCATTCACATCATTACTGAGCACCATGAATACATATAAATAAAGAAACACATCATAGTTCTTGGTCCTGCATACCCCTAACAGCATGCAAAAGAGATCCAATGAAGGAATGTTTATCAGATGCCATGCGTAAAACATTTTCCCATTCTCAAAATTCAACAGATAAACTACGGTGACTTTTGCTAACTTCTAGAAATTACTCTTGTATAAATAGTTCATCTACAAATTTTTTTTTCTTGCTTTTTTAAAAGTGATTTTTCCATTGCAGGACCTGGTCTTGCCTTCATTGCATACCCTAAAGCAGTGACCATGATGCCGTGGTCTCCTCTCTGGGCTTGTCTCTTCTTCATGATGCTCATCTTTCTCGGGCTGGACAGTCAGGTGAGACATCACTCAGATTGTACCTAAGATCTTAAAGAGCACACCAGTCTTTTAATACATCTGAATAGCTGCATACCTCTACACATCCACCCCCCGGTGGCAATGATTCTGAATCAGTGTTTTATTCAAGCAGCTCATTTTAGTGTTTTAATAATTGAAGCAACAATAATACCACTGGAGTATGTATTTATGCTTTTGTACATAATGAAAAATTATCTGCATGTAATCTTTCTGTGTGCAGACACTCTATGGGGCAGTCATGGCCTGGTGGTAGGGAACTGGTCTTGTGACCAGAGGGTCGTGGGTTCAATTCCCAGACCTGAGGCCATGACTGAGGTGCCCTTGAGCAAGGCACCTAATCCCAACCTAACTGCTCCCCGGGCGCCGGGCTAGGGCTGCCCACCGCTCTGGGCACATGTGATCCACAGCCCCCTAGTAATCACTAGTGTGTGTGTGTTCTAACTGCACAGATGGATAAAAAGCGGAGGACAAATTTCGATTGTGGTGAAAAATCACAATTGACAAAATATGGCACATTTACATTTTTTTTACATTACATTTTACATTTATACATCTAGACTAAACTCAGTGTAACACTCTACACTTATACATCTAGAATAAACTCAGTGTAATGCACTCTACACTTATACGTCTAGACTAAACTTAGTGTAACGCACTCTACATTTATACCTCTAGACCAGGGGTCTGCAACCTATGGCACACGTGCCACTGGTGGCACGCCGATGCATAATCACTGGCACGCGACATGCTGGACCAGCATCAGCAAAAAAATATATATAATAAAAAATCTCAGACAGAAAGCACAATCCTCCAATCGAAATCGCTCCTCAACGCTCTGCACTCAACACCCGCCACAGACCCATGTTTAAATTTAGCCTAATCAAAATCAGTTTGCCTACCTGATAGCGTTACAAGAGATGACAGAGCCTCCGTTTAAAAAAAGAAAGCCAGAGCATTTCAACCATGGATAGAAGACTATGGTTTGGTGTATGTCAAAGATCGTGCTGTATGTCAAAGATCGTGCCCCCTCCCCCCCTTTTAAATTGTATTTGTTGATAGTGGCACACTAATTGACTAGAAATGTTGAAGTTGGCACTCCATGTCTCAAAGGTTGCCGACCCCTGGTCTAGACTAAACTCAGTGTAACACTCTACACTTATACGTCTAGAATTAAGTCAGTGTAATGTACTCTACACTTATACGTCTAGACTATACTCAGTGTAACACTACACTTATAGATCTAGACTAAACTTAGTGTAACGCACTTTACACCTATACATCTAGACTAAACTCAGTGTAACACTCTATACTTATACATCTAGACTAAACTTAGTGTAACACACTCTACACTTATACGTCTAGAATAAACTCCATGATCAACTTTCTTCCTCTCTGTAGTTTGTGTGTGTGGAGAGCCTGGTGACTGCAGTGGTGGACATGTACCCCAAAACCTTCCGAGTGGGCTATCGTCGAGAGATCCTCATCTTAGGAATGTCTGTGGCCTCGTTTGTGCTGGGTCTAACCATGTTGACAGAGGTAACTGTCAGCAATATTCTGTGCATTAACATAACACATTTACAGTCTAGTTCCAGTCTAGTCCATTTCAGTGGTGTCCCTATAGGTCTCTGTGTACTATGCGCCTTCCTCTATCCTATACACTTGAGTACTGATGCACTATGGGATATTTTTAATGACTACAAGGCCCAATGTACTGTTACTTTCCAGAACTTCCATCACTACAGTTTTGATGGCTGGTAAAATCATCTACAAGCTTTTTACTTCAGTTAAACTCTGCCTCACATATTGCAGCTCATGAAATAATCATTAAGTCCCTTGATGAAACAAATCAGGTGTGTCAGTCGTTGAGGAAATTGCTGCTGTCAAGGAGAGGGGGGTGAAGATGGGTATTCAAAGATTTATAGAGCTTTTACTCAGAGGACTGACTCACAGACTTTCCTGAAGTGAACACACTCCAGAATACTAGTACATAGAGAGATTATCACTCCTCACCCAAAGCATATATTAGCCCACATCCATTTTTGAATCTGACAGTGAAGAAAAAGGATGGGAAACTGGTTTTGGGAAGAAACCTGGTACAATCTTTAATTAAAACCCAAGAGGTTTAGCTGTAGATGCACAGTGACACTTACCATGTGCTTTTAAGGCGCCATCGAGTGCAGAAACAGGGTTGTATCTAGCTGTACAATATCAGGAGCTCTGGGTCTGGAGCATGTGCAGTCAGGTGAAAACTCCTCTGCAGGGCAAACCCTTATCAAACCTCCCATGGCTTCAACTCAAACCCTGATCAAACCTCACATGGCTTCAACTCAAACCCTGATCAAATCTCACATGGCTTCAATTCAAACCCTGATCAAATCTCACATGGCTTTAACTCAAACTGTGATCAAACCTCACATGGCTTCAACTCAAACCCTGATCAAACCTCACATGGCTTCAACTCAAACCCTAATCAAACCTCACATGGCTTCAACTATAGAGTAGACGGACCTTCTAAAGGGGTCTAGGACAGAATACTACAAAAGATCTTTCGAGGCAGGAGGCGTGTTTCAGTCTTTACATTCAATGCATTGGTCTAGACATATACAGTACTTCAGGTGTAGTGTTATCCAAGAGCTCATTTCAAAATTTGTTTACCAAAACTCCCACTTTTCAAAAGGCAAGCAGAGATTTGTTTAATCTGAAGAGCAATGTTGTAATAATTGCACACACATGACCATAGAGTGCTTCAAGAGCAGTAAGCGTATGATGTGTAAACATTTCTCTGTAATCGACCCTAACCCCTTTTCTCTGCTAGGGCGGAATGTATGTGTTCCAGTTGTTTGACTACTATGCTGCTAGCGGTATGTGTTTGCTGTTTGTGGCCATATTTGAGTCCATCTGCATTGGATGGGTCTATGGTAAGGTATTTTTCTGCTTTATTTACATATCTATTTCTTTAATATGCATCTACTTTAATACAGTAGACACTATATACACAGTAGATATAACTGTTCTGTTATATACCTTCTGTTATAAACCTTATGTTTTCAACCCTATAACCAATCATTAATTATAAAAAGGACAATGGAATCATATTTACACCATGATGCCATATTTGTGCTGCTGCTGTGCCACCTGCTGGACAGCATTATGTATTGCATATAATAAAAGAAATTCAGCAGAATTCATGGTTTGAGGTATAATATACTGAATATTGAGATATATAATGAGAGTTTCAGATTGTATAAGATGCCTTTTTTGCATATGCAAGGAACAGTCCTAGAAAGGGAAGTGAGTTTATAATATGATTATAATATGGAGCTTTGCCTGATTATTAATACTGAGTATTACCTGTTGTCATTTTTAGGCAGTGACAGGTTTTATTTGAATATTGAGGACATGATTGGTTACAAGCCCATATTTTTCATCAAATGGTGTTGGAAGCTGCTCACCCCTGGAATCTGTACAGTGAGTTTATGACCAACTCTCAGATTGTTATTGTTTTATTTGTTTGTTTTTATTTATTTACACAGTCATTTGTCTTTGCAATGCGTGTGCTCGCATTATACCATGCTATTAGAGAAAACGAATGCAACAAATATATTAGTTGCAGTTGTTGTCTATGGCTCTGGAACAACTTTCATTTTGCCCTTTTAGGGGATATTCCTGTTCTTCTTGATCAAGTACAAGCCTCTGAAATATAACAACGTGTACACGTATCCAGACTGGGGATACGGTATTGGGTGGACAATGGCCATGTCCTCGATGATCTGCATCCCCCTGGGTATTGCAGTCCAGATCTGGAAAACAGAAGGGACCATTCTAGAGGTAATTATTTTTCTGGAGGCTTGTGTGTATTTCTTTTATTATTGTATTCTTCTATGTAGCTTGGTCAATATATATATATATATATATATATATATATATATATATATATATATATATATATATATATATATATATATATGTATGTATGTTTGGGTCAGGTATAAATGGCCTAAAATGCTAACACAGCAAAGTTCTGAAATCATAATGGTAGGTTTTTGTTTAGATAGTTTCAATAGATGTATATACATACATTTATGTTGAACTTGTAAGCAGGCATGGGTCATGTATTCAGTTATTCTGTTCACTTAATAAGACGGGCTCTAATAAGTGTGTTTGCATTTTCCATAATTTTGTGTAGCCTTCTGTACTTAATCTGAAGGACAGGCTATGCTATCATTTGCTACTGCTTTTGTATGTGATTGTGTTTTCTCATTGTCCCACTTCCATTGACATATTCATTGGGGAAATAGCATTTGTGTGTTTTTCCCTCATCTCGTAACATTTCTTAACGCTTAGGATAATGAATGTGACACTGACAGCATCAAATTTACACAAGAAACCACCTCTGACTAAAGGTGGAAGGTGATGTGTCTGTGTAGCTCAGGCTTTGCCCTGGTCTGACTCCATGATTCATTGGTTAAGCAAGCTTCAAGGAGCAGGCACAGTTCCCCTGGTTGTTGGTGATGTGATTTCCAGCCAGTCATTGTAGCCAGTTGTGTTTACATTTTGCTCCAAAATGGTACATTTTGTTAAAAGTTACAGTTGCATCACCATCAAAGGTCCTGCAAAGGTCCTGTTTTAACAGGATTGTTACACAAATGTATGTAGATGAAAACATGCAATTTTGCAGCTTGTATATGACCTTCCTCAATGGGATTTGTTCATGATTCCAGAGAATCAAGAAGCTGACTACCCCTAGTCCCGATCTGAGGATGAGGGGTCAGCTAGGAGCCAAGAGTCCCTACGCTATGAATGATGCTGATGCCAAACTGAAGGCTGATGGCAAGATCTCCACCATTACAGAGAAGGAGACACATTTCTAAACCAGTACCTACCAAGACATGGACACGACCACCAAGAAAGAAAAGAGAAAAAGAACTTAATTCTCGCCTTTATTTTTGGAGAGAGAAAAGTATTATTGAGTCCTTAGTCTTGCCCTTTTGCACAAATGATTAACACATCCTTCACGTTAACATCATCGTTTAAAAAATTTTTTATTTCGGGAATATATCTCGAAATTTAGGCTGTTGAAGGTGAACTTGTACTTTGTTGCTGTTCGTGACACTAGTGATTACTGTACTTAGACTGAAGCCAAGGTAAAATGTGCTGTAAAATGTTTCTGCATTTTGTCTCTTGGCAACATCATTATTCTGTAGATAATGTTTCTAATGTGTAGGAGAACCACTTTGGACCATTCCAAATTTTGCAGGTGTGCTTGTGGAAGATTCGTGATTTAACAAGGCCAGGAGTGGGTGAACATTAACCCTGGTCGTGGTATGTTCCTCTGTCCTTTGGCTAGCATTGCCTCGCAGGGCGAGCGTGACTTAGCACACCCATTCTCCATGGTGTTGTCTTATACGGCACGCAGTTTGCCGCCATTTCACAGCGATTAAACTGAGTTTAATTGAAGGTGACAGACTGAACACAGATCATCACTTTTGATTTTTGGTCTTGGGGGGTTGTCCAGAGTGCCATGTTCACGCTCTCTTCACATGTGTTGTTTTTGCTTATATTCTTTAGTGGTGAGTGCACACACTGTCAGTGTTATAAGCGTAGTCCACAGATAAGCTCATGGCCCAGGGATGGAGGTACAGTTTTTTGTTTGTTCAATTATTTTTCTTTTTTCTAATGAAGTGCCAATGAAGGTCAGGTTTTTGCAGTAAGCTTGCAGAGTATGGATGCTGTTCTAGATAATTTGTAAGTGTTGGTAACATGTTGTGAATGTAACTCAAGTATGCAGTAGATGAGGTTAAACCATACTTTACTGAACTGGCTAAAACTAGATGTTTTGACACAAAAGTAATTTACTACTTTTTGTTTGCCTTATACCATCTTAAATGATTGGTGATACATCTAGCTTGTTGTCCTCATCTTGGAGACTAATCCCAGAGTAATAGCAGAGTAATCCCAATGTTGATTAAGTGAGGGAAGCAAGTTATGGCATGGCGATCAGTCTGGGACCCAGCAGTCTAAATACTATAGAAGGACTTTAATCCAGTTGTCCTGGATACACTGTGAT
The DNA here is from genome assembly GCF_052324685.1 of Brachyhypopomus gauderio. Taxonomy (NCBI): domain Eukaryota; kingdom Metazoa; phylum Chordata; class Actinopteri; order Gymnotiformes; family Hypopomidae; genus Brachyhypopomus; species Brachyhypopomus gauderio. The sequence continues at coordinate 31,976,980 of NC_135211.1, read as the reverse complement.
CCACTCAGTACACATGTGTGTGATTTTTGGTATGGTCTATTTCATCATGACATTATCACCTCAGTTTGTGCAAGTAAACTGTTTTACTTTTTAATAGCCAGTTAACTTTTGAGATTGATGTATATTTTTACATCTTGGTTAGTTTTTGTGTACTATTTCTTGAGATGAACAGAACAAAAAAAATGTGTTTCTTGGAAGACTTTTGATATGTCATTCAACATTGTGATCTTATAAAGTTTTAGAGATTATAATGCAAATGTTATATGTGCTGTTTACACAGATTTTGGTCTCTACAGGACATAAGAATGATCTGCTTACTCATTTTTAAAAATAAAAGTTAAAAAGAAATATTTGTTTTGGCCTTGATTTGTGTGTTAGGTGCAAAGGGCATTTCAACCAAAGGAATTACTTGTTGAAAACATCTTGGTGTATTTGCATTTAAGTAAAGAGAGTTTATAATTGGATTCGAATGTGAAGTAGTCCTGTGACATATAGGCAGTGGAGTGAATATGGTGTACACAGAATACATGACACGTAGTATGTGTGGCAAACAAAGTTTGGCGTGGTGTTGCTGTAACATGATAATGATGCATTATTGTAAACAAACTACTGTACTTTTACATATACATTACAACAAAAGACTATAATGCATTACAGTTTAAATTATTGTAATCACCTTTGTAATCACGTTACAGTTACTGATTTTACCTTAGTTTCAATACTTGCATTGCTCATAGCTTTAACATTAATATTAAAACCTTACACTGCATCTATGTAGGGAATACGGTGTCTTTTTAACGGAATTATTGCAGTTTTGCAGGCATTTATTCAAACAGCAAGCTACAAAACTCATGGGTATAGACATGCTTTTATAAACTAGAAAAATGTATAAGATCTATTTTTAAGCAATACACCCCACTAATAATCCTAAGTGCCAGTACACACAATGACCACAAAACGGTTCAACAGTGAGACTCAATGCTGAGACCTAAATGAATTTCTAATGCCTGATGTTTTTTGCTTTTCTTTGTCAGTGTTACATGTATCCACATCCATGTGTGTTGCATATTAGTTATTAATTAACCATGGATGAGGGTTGCCTGGTTACCCTGGTTTTGTCCTGTGGGTTAAAGGTAGACAAAGGCATTCTCTTCCCCTCCTGCACAATCGCAGTGATGCCCAACTGTGGTCTAGTGGGTGGAGAAAAGACGCTACAGCCAGCAGACCAGGTAGGATGGTGGGCAGCACCACACTTATCTGCCAGGACGCTTGCTTCAGTACTTCTGTCAGTAGCTTTACATATGCTAGGCAGAAAAGTGAGAGAGAGAAAGAAAGAGATTGTTTCATGAGGAACGGAGGTGTGTAGAGGGCAGCGGAGCTTGTGCACATGCTTCTCCTTTGCTGCATTTGGTGTGGTCAGAGGTCAGAGGTCATCTTTCTAAATGTGTGGGACAACTGTGAACCAAGTTCCTGAAAGAACCCGGAACACCCACATAGAAACTGTTCCTGGGTATTAAACGCATTAAATGTTGCTAGAATGGAGGTCTTCTCCTCAGTCTCATCACTCTCCAGAAATGAAGTGAGGAATCTATGCCAAACCTCTATCACCTTTGTTATGGTGGCACACTGTTGAGACCAGTTGAGCCTGCAGAGTATCTGTTTTGCTGAACCACTTGCTGCCATGGCAACCCCTCTTGTTTTGATTTAATTCTTGGTTTTCTTCTTGATGTACTTTGATTTTGGAATTCCTTATTGTGTCTTTCTTCACGCCCCACCCTTGTACTCCGCCCCCTTGTCATTGTTTTCAGGTGTCTTGTTTGGTCATTGGTTTGGTCTGTGTATTTAAGCCCTGTGTTTTGTTGTCTGTTTTGTTGGTTATTGTGAATGCTTGTAAGTGTATGTTTTATGTTGTTTGATATTTAACTTGCCTCTTATCTGTACTTATGTTCTAGTTTCCAGCTCTGTTTCCCTAGTTGTTTTAGTTAGTGTTTGGCTCAGTTTGGTTTAGTTGTCCTCATGTTCTTAATCCTTGATAGTTCCTTTCTTTGTGCTGTCTGGTATCTTAATGTAGTATGACTCGACACACTGGAAGGAAAAGGGGCCTGAAACTTTATATGAGCTTCAACAATGCAAATGCTTTTTAAGCTTTAACAGCACTAGGGCTGCCATTATTAGTCGACTAGTCACGATTATGTCGACTATTAAATAGTTGATGCATCGTTTTGTTTTTTTTTTTTTACTTTTTTTCTCTCCAAACTGCTGCGGCAGTTTCCACTGATGCACATGCGCAGTAGTGGAAACCGGGGTAGGCAGCGGACGACATCCCAGGACGTTATACAGACAGACTCTGGTATCAATGGCTACCCGGCTACGGAACTCAAAAGTGTGGGATTACTTTAAGAAAATGAAGGAGAAACGCTCGCAATGCATTATCTGTAAGGCAGAACTTGCACAACCGCGATACACAAGTACCTGAAGCATGTTGTGACTGATTGTGACAATAATGAAAAAGGACCATCATCTCAGTAATCTAAATTGCTAGTTAGCTGCTAAAACTAGCGTAAACAGAGCGTTAAGTTAGTACTTACTCATCTTAGCGTTCATGTGCTTTCTGTAACGTCAGTGAGACCAAAACTTTATTTTTGTGAATAATTCCTTAGTTTCAGGTACCTACCTAATTTGATTTAATGTAGCTATGTTTGATACCAGAGAGAAATGAAAGAAAAACCTAAAAAAATATATTTCTTTATTAATGTATTTATTTTTGTGTTTAAGCCAGTGCCTTATTGTTATTTTAATAATTATTTGTTGCAACAAGCTGCATATTTCAATAAAAGTTGAATGAACTATGATATAAATTGTTTTTATTTTGAGTTAGCATATAGCTGAAATCTAATGATGGTTATATAATAGCAGTTGCATTCTAGTGCGATAAGCTGTATGTTCCAATTAACATATGATCCGATTAGTCGACTAATCATGAAATTAATCGGTGATTAGTCAACTATAAAAATAATCGTTTATGGCAGCCCTAAACAGCACCAAGCATTGTATTAGTGTGATGCTCCATAACTCAAGCTGGAACATCTCACCTTCTATCTTGCAGTGTCCATATGCACAGTCTGCTCAAATTTTGCTTCATATAAAAAACTCCTGGTGCTGTTTCTGTTATTCCCATGCCAGCATATGAAGTGATGAGGTATATAAACATCTACATCTGTACATTGACCTATTCTGTGATGTTTCAGCTGGCATTTTGAGCTCTGGACAGGTTAATAGAAGCATGTTTATAAATTCTACGCCCTGTATTGGAGGACACTGCAATTAAGGCACAGGCACCAACCCTGTATGTGTTTTCTCATGTGTGTGTGTGTGTGTGTGTGTAGATAGCAGTCTGTGGTAAAGCAGCGTTTCTTTGTAGTTATACAGTGGGGAAAATAAGTATTTAGTCAGTCACCAATTGTGCAAGTTCTCCCACTTAAAAAGATGAGAGAGGCCTGTAATTGACATCATAGGTAGACCTCAACTATGAGAGACAAAATGTGAAAAAAAAATTGAGAAAATCATTTTGTCTGACTTTTAAAGAATTTATTTGCAAATAATGGTGGAAAATAAGTATTTGGTCACCTACAAACAAGCAAGATTTCTGGCTGTCACAGACCTGTAACTTCTTTTTTAAGTGGCTCCTCTTTCCCCCACTCATTACCTGTATTAATGGCACCTGTTTGAAGTCGTTAACAATATAAAAGACACCTGCCCACAACCTCAAACAGTCACACTCCAAACTCCACTATGGTGAAGACGAAAGCTGTCGGAGGACACCAGAAACCGAATTGTAGACCTGCACCAGGCTGGGAAGACTGAATCTGCAATAGGCAAGCAGCTTGGTGTGAAGAAATCTACTGTGGGAGCAATAATCAGAAAATGGAAGACCTACAAGACCACTACTAATCTCCCTCGATCTGGGTTAGGGTTAGGGTCTCCACGCAAGATCTCAGCCCGTGGGGTCAAAATGATCACAAGAATGGTGAGGAAAAATCCAAGAACCACAAGGGGGATCTAGTGAATGACCTGCAGAAAGCTGGAACCAACGTTACAAAGGCTACCATCAGCAACACACTACAACGCCAGGGACTCAGATCTTGCAGTGCCAGACGTGTCCCCCTGCTTAAAAAAGTAATTAGTTATAGTTACTCACTACTTGTTCAAAAAAGTAACTGAATTACTCAATAATAAAAGTAACTCATTACCAGGCAAAATAACTATTTGCATTACAGTAAAAAAAAAGTTATATGCCAATGAATAAGGATTTTTTGAAAAAGCAGTTTTCACAGTCAGTTGAAATGAGTAGATCAGGTGTTATTTATTGCACATCAACAGACCAGTGCAGGATAAAATCCTTTAAAATCCCAAATCTTTGTAAAAAAAAAAAGCAAAAGTAAACAGTTACACTTAGGGGTGTATTCAACTAAGGATTTTCATAGTCGAATCTGATTCGTCAGCTTTTCCCTTTAGTCGACTAATAGTCTAATCGGGTTTATTTATTTTTTTTTTTTTGAGCACCTTAAACGGGATAATGATAATAATAATAATAATAATAATAATAATAATAATAATAATAATAATAATAATAATAATAATAATCTTTATTTGTATAGCACCTTTCATACATACATGCAACTCAAAGTGCTTTACAGTATAAATAAAATAAACATTAAAAGGAGAAGACAAAAGGAAAATGTTAAAAGAAATTAAAGATAAAAATATTAAAATAACATAAAAGGTAAAGTAAATAAGATAATAAGAAGTAAAGTAAATAAGATAAAACTATTAAGATAATTGGATTTAGAACATAATAGACAACATAATGTAATAAATTAAATAAGATTGAGAATTTCTTAACTAAAAGCGGATCTAAACAGGAATGTTTTGAGACTGTTCATAAAACTATGCAGGGATGAAATGCCTCAGCTCTTCAGGAAGAGAATTCCAGAGCTTTGGGCCATAGTGGCTAAAAGCACCCTCGCCAATCTTTAATCGGCTTTTAGGAATCACCAGTAGATTACTGTTTGAAGACCTGAGAGACCTGACTGGAACATATCGAACCATCATTTCACTGAGGTAAAGAGGGGCAAGACAATGAAGACATTTAAAAACCATCACTAGAACCTTAAAATCTATTCTAAAGCTGACAGGTAACCAGTGCAGTGAGTGGAGTGCAGGTGTAATATGATCTCTCTTTCTCCTGCGGGTCAGAACCCTTGCAGCCCCGTTCTGAACTTGCTGTAGGTGCGAAATAGAGCTCTTTGGAAGAGCAGATAGAACAGCGTTACAATAATCTAGCCTTGATGTGATAAATGCATGGACAAGTTTTTCACTGTCAGCAGGATAGAGCATATCTCGTACCTTGGCGATGTTTCGAAGGTGAAAGTAAGCTGTCTTGCATGTAGTCATGATGTGTGATTTGAAGTTGAGCTCATTATCAAAGGTGACGTCCAGGTTCTTAACACATTGTCTGGCATTCAGATTCATATGATTTAAATAAGTCTGGACATCATTCCTCTGTGAATCACTGCCAAGAACAAGAACCTCTGTCTTCTATTTATTTAACTGTAGAAAATTGTCAGACATCCATGTCTGTATATCATCTATGCAGTCAAACAGTGAGCAAATTGATTTTAGGGCTTTAGGTTCTAGCGAGATATACAGTTGAGTGTCATCTGCATATTGATGATAACTAATACCATGTTTATTAATGATGTGTGGTAACGGAAGCATATATAGGTTGAATAGTAACGGCCCAAGAATTTATCCTTGGGGGACGCCACAAGTTATTTTTTGACATGTGGAGGAAGAGGTACCTAATGCTACATAGTAATCACGCCCAGTTGATCTAAACCAGTCTAAGCCACTAAGGCCTACCCAGCTCTGTAGTCGATCAAGAAGTATTTCATGATCAACGGTGTCAAAAGTGGCGCTTAAATCTAGCAGAAAAAGGACTGAGAGTTTGCCTGCATCCTTATTCAATCTCAAGTCATTTACTACGTTAACTAGGGCTGTTTCAGTGCTGTGGAGAGCTCTGAAACCAGATTGTGTCATTTATTTAATTTACTTTGACATAGTCATTCAACTGGATTGACACTACTTTTTCAATTATTTTGCTAAGAAAGGAAAGGTTAGATATAGGTCGATAATTATTAAGAATTGTGGGATCAAGAATTCTGTTCTTTAATAGTGGTTTAACCATTGCAGTTTTAAAAAATTTTAGGGAATTCACCCAATTGCAGAGACTGATTAACAATCGTTAGAACTTCATTTGCTAATGAGCTCAGAACCTGCTTGAAAAAGCTTGTTGGTAAAGGGTCCAGTTCACAAGTAGAGGATTTTAGTGATGAGATCACATCAAGTAGTGTTACCTACTAGTAATGTCAACTTCTTGGAAAAAAGACATATTAAAGTTAGGCTGAGTAACTGATGTAAGGGTTGATGGTCTATTAGTGCTTGTTGCTATGTTCTACCTTATACTAGTAATCTTGTCCCTAAAAAATATAGCAAACTCCTCACATTTTTCAACTGAAACAGTCTCAGGGAAGCTACAGGAGGTGGGGTTTACTAGCTGATCTATGCTTCTGAACAAGACAGCTGAGTTATTATTGGATGAATTTATTAAGGTAGAGAAATAGTTTTTCCTTGCTGATTTCACTTCACTGTTGTAATTCTGCAATGTTGTTTTATAAATATCAAAATGTACTTGCAATTTTGACTTTCGCCAACGTCTCTCAGCCTGCCTACAATCTTGCCTAAATTTTACAATAGATGGAGTGTTTCTCCAGGGCATCTTAATTTCACCAGAGATTATTTTAGTTACCTTTGGTGCCACAGCATCAATACAGTTCCTAACTCTGTGTGTGAATGTTTCAACTAGCTCATTCCCATTTTCTGAGAGGGGAGGGAGGGACTGTATCATGTCTGTGAAGGCCACGGCACTGCCAGCACTGAGATAACGCTTGGTTATTGTACGCTTTTCACTGAGTGTTCTAGTAGATAATGACATATTGAAAAATACACCAAAATGGTCAGAGATTGCAACATCACTAATTTCAGTATTATTAACCTCTATACGTTTAAAAATGATCAAATCTAAAATGTGGCCATGCTTATGAGTTAGGCCTGATACATGCTGTATGAGATTGAAAGAATTAAGCATCCTCATGAATTCTGAAGTGATTGGATTTGTGGATATATCCATGTGAATATTAAAATCCCCAGCAATTAAAACATAATCAAAATCAATTAAGATCCTTGAAAGCATTTCTTCAATCCCGGGATCCCGTTCTCATTCAGGACTTTTTTCCTCTTCAAAGTAAAAACCTAAAACACTCAGATAAATGAATAAACACGGTAGGTTGGCTTTATTCAGCTTTTATTTATTTACTTATTTATTTTTTTATGAAACGTTAGAGAACATTAACCGTCAGTCAGACAGGCACTGTGCAAAATATTTTAAATAAAATATGCCTGCCTGAAAATATATAAAAAATTGCCACACAACAGCAAAAAAAAAAAAATACAAGGAAAGGTTCAAGTAACGGGGTTTAAAAGCAAACAACAACAAAAAATGTTTATAGGCCTACTTACCAAGATGCACCATGACGAGACGAGACGACACGACTGAAACGACAAACGTCGTTACGCGTTTTAAATGGTATGCCATGTTGGTTGTTGTCGTGCGAAATGAAAAACTTTGATGACATAACTTGCACTTTACTTTATTTGATTCATCTTTGTGTTTTTCAAAATACTTTTGAAGTTTTTTTGTAGCCATTATAATCTCGGCAGATGCTGCGCGTATTCTGTTTTTAATGGCGTAATTCGCAACACTGGTCTTCTGACATACAGACCGATCCCTAGATCTCCTTTTCTCTCCCTACTTGAGTTCTTCCCTTCTTCCTTGAGTTGTCTCTCCCAAGTTTGATCTTCGTCAAGTCACTTCTCTGGTGTCAAGTTGTTTGCAAAATATAAAGAACGAATCTGCCCTTTTTTCCTGTTATCAATCTTTTGGTTGGTAAATTAGTTTGCTTTTAGTTAATCCTTCCTTAGCATTTGAGAGAGCCAGATTTCCCCTGGCATCCTTGGTTTGTTTTTTTTTTTCCTGTGAAGATAGGAAGCGGAGGTTTGTTTTCCCAATTTTCAATTTTAATCTGATCTATATGGCATAGAGCGTCAGTTTATGAACATGGCAACCTGGGATCTAGTCCAAGTCTCAACCAATTAAGTGTTTATTTATTTCTCTCCTTCCAATAGGTTTTAAAGTTAAGCACTTGAGTTGGGTCCTACTCTTACAAAAGCACCCATGGTGGCTTACCCATCTGGCCTCTGTTGTACCACCTAAGATGGCCAGGGCCCAATCCCCTGTTCTGGCAAATCACCACGTTACATATGCAAATTAAATTAGACTATGTAAGTTAGACCATGGCTTTAAAATAGCTTCATACTTGAAGAATTGTGAAGCTATTTTACAATCTTGTCCTACCAAGTCTCCAAAACTACAACTACAACCTCTATAACCTCTATTGCCAATTCAAACTTTTGCTTTTATGGGGCTACAAATGTAATTGCAGGTATTTGCTAAACATTGACTTTAGACTATGATGAGACAAAGAGCTTTTCATGGTTGTCACTGTACGGCGGGCCCCCTACTGGTTGCCCCCTTCCACAGCAGCAGTTGTCTTGTTGTTGTTGCGTTGTGTTCATCCCTCAAGTGGGCGGGACCTATGATCTGCCTCACCTGACAGTCGTTTGTTTGACTATATATGTCTTGTCTTTGTATCAGTTGACTGCTGGTCATTGTATCCTTAATTTGGATCTTGTCACAGGTTTTTGGTTTGCTCATTTTATTCATTAAAACCTCCCTTTTTCCTGAGACTTGGTGTGATCGCTTCCATTTTATTTCGCACTCCCTGCCCATCACAGAATGATCAGCCACCCTTCAAGAGCCGCCAGTCTCCTTTACTTTCTCCTTCGTTCGTGGTCATGTCTCGTGGTAAGTGTTTGTCTATGTGATGTTTGTTTGTTGTTTGTGTATAGAAGAGCTGGGTCATTTTTGTTCGTCCCACAGTAGATGTAGACGTAGTAGACTAGGGCAGTAGACCCTGGACTCTTCTCACTAAGTGGCTGTATTGTTAAAATTGTGTATGTGTTTGAATGGGCGTGTGGACCAGTGGGCCCTGCTCATTTGTGTCTGATGTTTTATGTTATATGTGCGTGAAGCGAGTGCTGCTCGTCACTGTCACCTCGTTCTCCGTTTGTCTTGTTATGTGTAGGGAGCGACTGCAAAAATGGAGGGGTGTGTCACTGGTATGTGTTGAGAGTGCGCATGTGTGGGTCCCGTCCGTTCATCGTTTGTCTTTTTGTGTTCATTTGTTCTACCGTGTGCGTGATTTGTTTTATGTAATTCCCCATATGCTCCTCCCCCTTAAATGTGTGTTGGGGGGGGGGGGGGGGGGGACCAGTAGTTGTCCCATGCCACGGAGTGTGGCGCAGCTCCTGCGGGAGGCCCTGACCAGGAACGTGGGGGATTCTCTTGAGCCGGTGGGTGCCCCTTCTTCTCACTGCATGAGGGGCCTGCCTTGGAGCCCCCAGGCTAAATAGAGAGGAGGCCTGGGGTGTGCTGAGACAGAGACCCCTCCCCCATGATAGGGGGATCAGGGTAAGTGGGCATTTGTGTTTTGTGTTGGTGTGTTAAGTGCTGTTGTGTGCAAGTTCCTGGTGATTCCCGACGGAGTTCCTGGCAAGTTCCTGACGGAGACCCTCCCCTTCGGGCTCGGGGTGGCTAGCCGTTGGAGGGGAGTGCGGCTTGGTGGGGGGGGACTGTCACGGTACGGCGAGCCCCCTACTGGTCGCCCCCTTCCACAGCGGCAGTTGTCTTGTTGTTGCTGCGTTGTGTCCTCAGGTGGGCGGGGCCTATGATCGTTTGTTTGTCTATATATGTCTTGTCTTTGTACCAGTTGACTGCTGGTCATTGTGTCCTTAATTTGGATCTTGTCACGGGTTTTTGGTTTGCTCACTTTATTCATTAAAACTTCCTTTTTCCCCTGAGATTTTATTTCGTATTCCGTGCCCGTCACAATGGTGGCTGTGTAATGGTGGATCTATTCATCGTGGATCCCTTCTTGGTGGCTGTGTAATGGTGGATCTATTCATGGTGGATCCCTTCTTGGTGGCTGTGTAATGGTGGATCTATTCATGGTGGATCCCTTCTTGGTGGCTGTGTAATGGTGGATCTTTTTGTGGAGGATCTGTAATTGTGATTCTTCATGGCGGATCAGTAAGGCTAAGGAGCTTTTTACCGTCCGAAGGCCAGGGGAATAATGGGCTACATCAAATATTTGTTAGATGAAAATCTCCCAGGAGGATATAACTTCATACTGTGTCCTAGTAGACCAAAGTTATAAAGAATACCTCCATATCCCCAAAAAGTGTAATAATTATTTAATAATGTAATTAAACTTCTATCCATCAGATCCTTTGCTTAGGATACAACCCCTTCGACCTGAACCCGGATGGATGCACTTCAAAACTATATGTTAGAATATGTGCTGAAAATATTTTCTTTTTCAAAGACTGGAAAAGCACTACCTTTCCAAAATGATATAAGACCGATAAAATGATACAGAAAACCAAAAAAGGACTAAGGACTAAGATGTATGTGTAATGTCAAGCTTTCCTTTTATCCTGATCAGTTTTATAAGCCCTTCAGGCATTTGATCTGGTCCAGTGGGTGATGCCTCACCTCGCCATTCATGGCTTATCACCTTCCACAAATTCATATGTGTTCAGGCTGAGCTTCAGGAGAGATATGATACTGGTACCATGTGTCATGCAGAAAAGAGTGCAATCAAAAAACATGGCCTGGTGCTGGTGCCTGAAGACAACAACTAGATTCAGTTAATTTATTTCCATTTGGACAAGTAATGGAAATTATTTACATTAAGGAAAGTTCTTCCCAGTCTTGTTCTCAATCTAGATTAGGGACACAACAATATTGTGCAGCAAATCGAGGACATTTTTTTATATGTCATTTTGGAAGGCATCCAAAAATAACACATCCTGCTGTAGCCACAGAAAATGGCTAATCAGAGAACACCCCCCTTTCCTCTGGAATGGTTTGGAAGTGCTGGATATCCGGAATAGCTGCATGTGCGGGAGCGTCAGAACATTCTGCTGTATAATGGCAGTGATGAGGCTCTGGCAGTGGAGGCAAAGTGGGCGAACTCTAAAGGAACATAATGGACTAGCTAACCAAGGGAGGCCAAGGGAAGAGGGGTGAAGGTGTGGAGGTGTAGAGGGGTGGAGGTGTGAAAGGGTGTAGGTGTAGAGATGTGTAGTGGTGGAGGGGTGGAAGTGTGTAGGGGTGTAGGTGTAGAGATGTGTAAGGGTGGAGGTGTGTGAAAGGTGCTATTTGTGGAAAAGGGTTTTACTGTAGTTATTGGAAGTGATTGGTATCATTAAAAGCTGACACATATGCAGTCTATGGACATTTGCCTTTGTTTAGCCTAAAAGCCCTCAGTAAACTAGAATAACAAAAATCATGTTGCTCCAATCTGTGCATTAGAAAAAAATATATATTTTAAGGTGTCAATCATGCTAATTATGCTAATTATGATTTTTATAAGTTAGCAAGTGAGAAAATGATCTAGCATACACATCTCTCAGTCTCAAATACTTCATGTAATTTTGAGGCTGTCGATACCACCATGATCTCCCCATCCTTTTGTTTTGCTTATTGACATTTCAGAAGTATTGTTTCAAAGTTATTTCACATTTTTGGCCATTTTTTTGGCCCTGAAGGGAATGCAGACAGTAAGAATACATGCTGCATTGATTTTTTGAAATGTAGTAAGTGAACTGATACACAACTTCCTTTCAGTCATATGGTTGAGTGTACTAGCCTAAGACTGTATATCCTGATACAGTTAGGCCTTTGAAAATGTGGTTAGCTAATCCGAATGGAGAAATAAAATGTGGGTAGGGGGTGTGGGTAAAAACGGAAGTGATAACGCTGAACTTCTAAAAGACCTGAAAGAACAGAACAGGATTTGTAAGTAACCAAACTGTAAAAATATTTGATGTTTTGACTTTTCGTCTTTGTTGGTATATTCATTGCCAGCAGGGGTCAGCAAAGACAAAAAATTTATTTAACGTCAGGAATCTTATTCATTAGCAGGTTCTTATGCCTGGAGTGGCATCATCACTGGCATGAACGCGATAAAAAAATTTCATCTTGATTATTAAATTTTACATTAACAGAATTTGAAAGACCTGAACCTCTAGAATTATAAACACATTTCAAAACCATGATATCATAGACTTCTATCTGGATTCTAGGGAATGCTGCTATAGAAAGTTCAGGGGATGGAGACGGGTACAAAACAAAACAACAACCCCCCCCACCACCAATCAACCTTAATTTAGTCTCCTGAACTATTTATATGATCACCCATTCACACTCAGAAAAAACATCTATGTAATATTGAAACACTGTTGGCCTGAACTTAACCTCTTCTGCTCATCTTTTGCAGTTGGTGTGTTAAGAATAAACAAGTTCTTTTAATCCAATTTTTATTTAGCATTGTCTTTGTCAACCCATCTCAAGGTTCTTATATTTGGCTGTACACGTTTATCTGGTATTGAGGTTGCATTCTGCTACGTTTAAAAACAAAATGCACCTGCTGATCCCCATAGGTGGTCTAGGAGGAAAAGGTTGGGGTTGCGCATAAGGAAAAGTCTGTATTTGCTTGTTTTGTTTGTTTATTAAACACAAGGCAAAAGTAGAATACATACTATATTAATTAAATACAATAAGGAAAGGTCACAGGTACCAGGTGAGCCATCACAAGCAGTAAGATGATAACTGACTGTGTAATAGCAACTGCCTTCCTTGAATGGTGAATGTGGACAGTCCAAACAAAGACGTTATTGTGTGATGAATTGACCAGTGCGATGAAGGTGCGTTCAAGTGGGGTTTGTTATGTTGGGAGGCAGGTGGAGAGGGCAGGGGGAGCGGGCATGTGTTCAGGATCCCGACAGCTTATGGGAAGAAGCTGTTGCAAAGTCTGGCAAAACTGGTCAGTATGTGATGGCATCCTGTGCCAGATGGGTGGCAGACTACAAATGTGTGAAAGGGGTGGGAGGGTGATACACTACGATGGAGATACTGGATACTGAGGAGGAGGGAGAGAACCACAGGCTCTCCAGGCAGTGTAGCGTCTCAAGACATTGCAGTTCCACAATGACTATCATTGCAAAACCATGTTATTAAGAGAAAGATGGTCATTCATAAATCACAACAACACCGGGTAGAGGAATGGATTGAATGAGATTTTAATGAATGAGGGAAGCTTGGTGGAATAGCTAGTTTGTTTGCCTACTAATAGACTAGACCAACATTAGCCTATAATAGAAGGTTATAATATAACAATACTAGACCAACATTAGCCTACAATAGAGGATTATATATAACAACACTAGACCAACATTAACATACAATAGAGGATTATAATCTTTGGGATAAAGACCAGGATGGATATCATTCTAAAAATCAACTATGTATTAATCCTGGGCATGAACTGTCAAAGTTTACTTGCACCATTGTATCCAATTGAATCATTATGTAGTGGACACATCAGTAATATTATTAATAATACTTTTTTACTATGTATTGTCTGTGATATATGTGATAAAATATTCCTTATAATGATATGTTTATGATAACCATAAAATATTTTCCCTTATCGCTTATGTTATGATCCCTTTACTCTTAGAAAGGCTGAGAAATGATCTGGTTTATTATGAATCCATCTATCAATGATAGTTTTGAAAGCAGCTTTTTCAGTGATGGTTGAAGGCTTCCATCGATTTTGTTCTATTCAGAATGGATTCTTCTGGAGGTAATGGTCAGATGATCTATGGAGGTAATGGTCAGATGATCGATGATGAATGATGGAGGTTACATGGCAAACCAGAGAACAAAGGACTCATGCACTCATGCACTGTGTGGATGAAAGAATTGCTTGCTACACCACCTCACTGCCTCAGATGCTCGTCATGTTTATGTAACACACACATTATGTAACACACACATTGTTAGCATGTAGCTTTTCTAACATGAGCCTTTTTTGTACCGCTCTGATTCAAATGTAATAAGACATTAAATATGTTCTAAGTGTTTTATTGGTGGACAAATACAAGGGAAAGACAATTTCACACTACATGATCTAACCATTGCAGGTTCCTCTACTGTCTTTGTGCTGAATGTGTTTCTGGAAAACAAAATGTAAATTCTCATTTGTGTGTGTGTGTGTGTGTGTGCGAGTGGGTGGGGGTGTTTAACATATTTACCTTGGTGTTGTTGAAGTAACAGGCTTTGGCAGCTGTGTAATTTCTTATGATTTGCTCTTGACCTATAATGACTCTTTCACTATGTGCCTGTCCCATCCCCCCCGTTAGCTCAAGCCAACCACCCATGTATCCAATCTCCAAAAACTGAACTGAGACCTGTGTCTGAGGTGTCAGTTTAGCTGGCTGATAGCCACATCAGAGTCTGGCCTGTAGGATAATGCCGCCTCTCTCTGGGGGCATGCTGTCATGTGTGATAAGGGCCCAACCAGAGCAGCATACATTCTGGCTACAGACAAAAATGGGAAAATTATGCACCACAATTAGAGGATCCAACACATAATGCAAAACGTCAAACAAAATGAAAAAAGAGCAGACAGATGAGAGAGGCAACGCTAACACATCTTCAATGTTTTACACAGATGCCAAACAGAGCACAAAAAATGGAAAAGATCTCTAGATTTCCTAATTTTATCATATGATTTAATGTATCTAATGTACGTATTTATATATTAATTTATTTAATTTTTCTTGTGTATACCAACCCTATAACCTTCAGTGTATAAATACATACAATAAGTTGACTGGGGCGTGGTTGTCGTCATGTTAACTAGGGCGTGGTTGTCATCAAGTTTACTGGGGCTCTGGTTGTCATCAAGTTTACTGGGGCTCTGGTTGTCGTCAAGTTTACTGGGGCTCTGGTTGTCGTCAAGTTTACTGGGGCTCTGGTTGTCGTCATGTTGACTGGGGCGCGGTTGTCGTCATGTTGACTGGGGCGCGGTTGTCGTCATGTTGACTGGGGCGCGGTTGTCGTCATGTTGCCTGGGGCGCGGTTGTTGTCAAGTTTACTGGGACGTGATTGTCGTCATGTTGTCAGCTGTGTGGACGTGCGGCTTGGTCGGGGGGATGTGGGGGGTCTGTTATGGTGTGGTGGCCTCCTGCTGGCCGCCTCTGTCAGCAGCGGCAGTATTTTATGTTGTCCTGTTGTTGCATTGTGTTTGTCCCTTAGGTGGGCGTGGCTCATTATGCAACCCGACACTTGAGGGTTTGTTTGTCTGTCTATATATGTTGTGTCTTTGTACCAGTTGACTGCTGGTTATTGTATACTGTATTTGGATTAGGTCACAGGCTTTCAGTTGGTGCACATTATTCATTAAATCCTCCTTTTCCCTTGAGACTGGCGTGATCGCATCCTCTTTGTTTGCACTCTCTCGCTCGTCACAACTAGCCAGCCAACTAACTTGCTAACTTCACATAGCTAAAAATAAGGCCTTTTATTACCGTTTAGCAGTAATTAAAAAATTATTTGGATTGACTATCTTTTTGTAAAAAAAAAAAAAATTTTACTATTAACAAATGCGTCAGTTGACTCACCTGTTTTTGAGTTAAATGACCACTAACACTGCTAACCGCTCATTCTTCACATTATGTGGTACAGTACCTGTGTTTATTTGCACTTTTCCTTGATTTTAATTCCTGTTAAGTTTTGAGACTATGTTCATTTCATATGTTCAGATACCTGTAGTTTAGTAATCACCCATATGATTCTGAATGATCTACGGAATTATCTAGGATGCATTCTGTGAACAGGCAAAGCACTTTGTAAGTTGCTCTGGATAAGAGCGTCTGCTAAATGCCCCAAATGTAAATATTATGTCTGGCTTGATCTGCTGGTGAGATAGGATCTAATCTGGAACGCATTTTGTGAAAAGTAATGCAGTCAAAGAAAATCCAAATACATTTACAATATAATGCATACCGTAATTAGGCTAATACAGTATTAAAGTTGTTTGTCGTACCTTACTCACACAGGACTACAAATACAAATAATTTAATTAAACTGATGAAATCTTTCCTGAGGCTCTCAAATGTGATATAGTCAGCTAATCCAGGACTGTGTTTACAAAATATGTTTGTCAATATTGTTTGGGGTCAATAGTTCATACAGACGGCCTGATGGAGTTCTAATGAGAGTCTATGACAGAGATGTCACCAAATCACCAGACTGCAAAATGTTTATGGCTAGTAAAAAATGTGTTGCTTCTTCTGTCTCCAGTGTGGTGCAGTACATTATAGTAATAATAGTATCTATAAAGCATACTTCCTACCTTCACCCATCCTTGATGTTTATTGTCTCAAACTGTATTTTTAATGAATTTATTTTTAGTAATTTGTAGATAGAATGTGATAGATGTGTTGAATACTTTCTAAAGTATGCACACCAGATATTTCTATATGTATATATGTACCATGGATATTTGTGTTTGTGTATATGCACACCAAATATTTTGCGTATGCAAACTATAATGGCTACTTTTGTGGAATGAGATCATCCATACCCCTTATCTCATAATGATTCTCTGCAAAAATCAATGGAAAGGCAATATGTGCTTGTGTTAATGATAACAAAGAATAGTGCAGGATCAGGGCAAGTGTCAAGGTCACCTCATTCAACTGGAACATTTTAAATCAGCACAATCTGGTATGTTCTATTCCACACAGAGCAAAAATTGATTTTGGTTATAAATTATATTTAGTATAAAGGATACCTCAGGTTTATTATAAATACATCATACTCTGAAATGGTATTAATATAGTTTCAGCACGGAGTGTGAATTGCCATAAGAATATCAAAATACACATATGCTGTAGGTATCGTTTCTTTTTTGTTAACCATGTAAGGTTACCCTAAAGATTCTGTGGTAAAACAGCCTATATTATCGCTGGTGGATACGGTCTGATCTTGAAGTGCTTCACTTCTCCACTTCTCCACTGATGCTCTCTCTCTCTTGCTCAGGTGTGAAATGTCATTAATCTGCAGCACATTCCACACCAGAAGAATTACAGGATTATGTAACACAAGCACTCCCAATGCAATTAAGGCACTTCTGAAAGCTTCTCTGAAAAACTACGGGGCCAATAAGTTTGGGGAAAGAGTGGCTTGATTAACTTTGTGTTATTTAAGGAAGCACAAGATGTGAGCTCTTGTGAGGTAGATATAACATGTTGTAACCGTTTTCAGGTTAACCTTTAAATGTAGTTAGGCATATGATATAAGACGAAGAACAACTGGATCAGAATTACAATGTTATGACTGAAGCCATTGCCAGTACTTAAAACAGAAACACTATTTAAAATGTTCTAAAAGCAAAACTGCTATGAATTTTGAATAACTGCATCTTGAATGTTGATATAACCGAAAACCTCTTCTGCCTTCCTCCCTTCCAGTAAGACCTCTGAGAGAGAACAGCCATGGATAACAAAGCGTCAGACCGCTGGCTGAGCATGGACAGCTGGCGTTGGAGGCAGACCTGCACCATCAGCTTCTCTCTCTAGCTTGGAGCACATGGGGACATTGAGGTCAGAGGCCTTTCACACATCCTTAAAGTTTCATGCATTGGGCAACTTGCCACACCTTTTATCACTTCCTGCAACCTGACCTTTGTGACTCCATAACCCAAGCTCTTACTGTCATTAAATAATCTCAGTTATGGTCTGGTGGTTAGGAAACTGGTCTTGTGACCGGAGGGTCATGGGTTCGATTCTCAGGTGTGACTGAGGTGTCCTTGAGCAAGGCACCTAACCCCAACTACTCCCCAGGTGCTGGGCTAGGGCTGCCCCCCGCTCTGGGCACATGTGCACCACAGCCCCCTAGATGGCTAAATGCAGGGGATAAATTAACTAATATGGCCCATTAGCATTTTTACATATTTACCATGCTGTAAACAACAAATTCAGTCAACACACATTTGATAACTTCAGTGTTTGCTTTTATAAATGTGATGGCAAGCTAGCATAAGGAGAAAATGGAGATGAGAGTATTGTACCCACTATTTTATACCAACCTTTTGTACACAATGACTTTCTGTAGCCTGCAGCGACATGAGGTGGCCAGCAAACATGGGTTACAAAAAAAAACTTTTACAAAATAACTTTACTTTCCTCTTATGTATGAAACGCATATGCCTTCACCTAGCAAACTTAAAGGTCACTTGTGTAAAAAGACTGTCAGACTGTGTGGAATCCACACAAAAACACTACAACTTTGTATATGCTTAAACTTTATTATTTAACAATTACTGCAATTATAGCATAATTATTGGTGCATACCTGGTGTACTTGACATCTGTTTAATTTAGTTCTGTCCATGGTAGCATTTCATTGCTAGCACTGATTAAAAGATTGAGCTGTAATTGAAATACCCTGTAGTACTGGTTTGTAGACAATATGTAGCTATAACCTATTCAGAACACAAAAAGTGAAGTATCCATACTTTAAAATGCACAGCATTACAGAATACATTCAGTGCTTGTAATTTCTGCACAGTCCTTACAACACTTAATTAAAAAAAACTTTAAAACATACACTTCCAGTGCCTTTTAATAACCATTTAGTAATAGTGCATTCATATGGAATGCATTAATTGTGCAATATGTGTATTTAGAGAACTGATGTCCAACTCAAGTAAAGTCAAAGTCAAATTTATTTATGTAGAGCGTTTTACAACACGTTGTCACAAATCAGCTTTACAATTGTATGGGTCCTGATCCCTAATGAGCAAGCCAGAGGTGACAGTGGCAAGGAAAAACTCGCTATGATGGTGGGGATTAGGAAGAAACCTCAGGAGGACCAAGACTCAAAAGGGAACCCATTCTCCATTGGGCAGCCCACTAGCAGAAGTCCATATTCATAGTTCAAATATAGTTCTATATTTATAGTTCTAAATCCAGGCCAAGTAGTCACAGTCCCTTTAATGCAGATGGTGAGCCTCAGGTAGGAGTTGGTATCAGCGCGTCCTCTTGCGGCAATGGTACATCCAACCACGGCTTCGGCACATCCATTGGCAAGCCAGACCATCTCCTAGGTGCTTGTATGGAATCTTCTTAGGTAGAAGCATGCAAAAAAGATATAATACAGGTTGAGTATGAGAACATCAATTTAAATAACCATTGATTTAAACATATATAGCTCACGTGCCAATGACTAGCATGTGACTCTGGCAGGCTAATCTATAGCAGCATAACTAAAGGGAGGGGTTCAGAGGTGACCAAAGTCATGAGGGCTCACTGAGCCATTATTTTCCACCCAAGTCATTGTCACAACTAGAGTGATTCCATGACATGGCTGGATGACACAATCAACATCTCAGATTACCAGAAGACTCAATGACTGGGGGCCCACGAGCTCCACAACTTCACATGTAGAATATTAACTGAAGGCTGGATTAAATAGGTGAGTCTTAAGTCTAGATTTAAAGATCGGAACTGTACTAATCTTACTTTTTGTAGATAAGTCCAACAAAACATTATGCAATATCTAGCTTAGAATACTCCACTGCATTTTTTACAGCTTAACAATTTACCCTTGTAAATGTGACATACATTTGACAAAAATACAAACTCAAATGAATTTGTTGTAGATGTGCTAGGATAGCAGGGACAGAGAAAGAGAAAACAGGGAAAGAGAGAGAGCAAGATAAAAGGGAAAGAGAGAGAGTGACAGACATTTATTTTATGTTCCATTGCTTTCAGACTGTGGGTGAACAGATTTTGAGGCACTCTGTAAAGATAATTTGAATATTCAGGAAATTTAAACCGACATCGCTTTCAGCTTGCTGGTCTCACTGTAATGTAAAGTGTCACCTGCAGACAAATGCAAAATCATGACCTGAAATAAATGTTAGAATATTCCAGCACTGCTGTACAGATACTGTCTCACTGAAGGACACTTTCTAGTCCCCAATGTATATGAGTATATGGTGTGTGTTCACAACAGTATGGTAAATATTCCCTCTATTTTTGACCTGGGTGAAATGCTTCATGTAATTACCGTAGTACTGGTATCATCCTTTCAAAGGTAATTGATATTTGGCAATCTACTTACCAAGCTTTTTAGGCAAAGGAAGTGGTTAGCAGTGTAGCAACCTACAGACGCAGGGCATCGTCCCCAACACTGCTAATTAAATGGTAATGACACTGTCAGCAACAGCTTATAGCATCTGCAACAGGATATGTGTCTTCTCCCAGATGTCAAATTACATACTGCAGTTTACACTGACCCACAATCTTCAGAGCTAAAGATTTAGAACACTATGGTCATTGGTGTCTTAAAATAAACACCTCCGAGAGCTATGGCACAAAAAAAATGTATTCATGGCAAAAGTGGGAATAATAAGTAGCTACTGATTGATGTTAATGGCATTTGCTAGTTAGATCACAAAAGACTCTAGACACTGCCCTAATCAGTAATTAGAGGACCGCGAGTGACAGACTGTCAGCATAGACTGTAATTTATGCAGAATGGTGATCAGTGTCACTGTTGGACAGCCATCATTGGTATGTCTAGACTAGACACTGTGAGGAATAGGCAAAATCTTTTTATAAAACGGCATAGCGCCACATGTTGTGGTCAGTGTACTTCAGTACCAGATGTAAAGTCTCATAAAATCATATTTCATAGATGCATACACTATATCTAAGCATATTCAAATCAAGGTTCCTCTGAACTGTACATCAGGAAAAACAGAATGCATTTCTCATCTCCGTAATAAATATGTAAATAAACAACTGAAGGACATTACAGTCTACTAAATGAAATGTGTTTCCTGTGATAATGTAGGGTTCATTCTGCCCTTTAACAAAGACATTTCTAGTCTTGAGGTGTAAGATTGATGAAAGTAATTAACATCAAGCAACCATCAGTTTGTCTGTCATGTTTTGTAATATTTCTGTTCTTGGAACTACAACCTCTATTAACCTAGTTAGATCATTAAGATTTCAGTTAGAATGTGTAATGGCACAAATCGTAAAACTTTGGATCATCCAGCGGTGCTGCAGAAGGCATTCCAAGAACTGCTTAAGTGGCAAAAGGCAGAAGCAAACTACAAGATGTCAGGACGGAGGGTAGAGATGACCGCGCTGCTGGTGGCTCTGCCATCGTGTGTTCACACTGCTGAAAGGTTCATGTTATAAGATTTGACAGGCGTTCCTGAAAGGCTCACACATGGGCACCAACGAACCAAGGACTTGAGGGTCGTGACCTTCAACAGACAATGATGAATCATTAGTAGACCTGCCTTGCCATTTGACATTTGCAATTTGGACAGGATTTGAATGCAAGAAAGGAGGGATAAGTGAACGCACAGGAAATTACATTTACCCATGTGAATCTATATAGACATACATTTTGGATCCAAATCCATTTACATTTACTATGTGTGTATCCTATGGACATGTGGTTGACATTTAACTCTTTTTCATGTATTAATTGTAATATTTTAATGCATATTTAGCACACAAGAATGTACTGCATACATTTTCTGAATATATAAGGTGGCTAGTTTTAAAATCGTATCTATAATACGCAAAAAAATTATATACATATAAATATACAAAATAAATATACATCTCTGTGCAAGATCAATAAGCCATTTTCATATTCTACACTGAAATGCACAAACTTCTATTTATTATCTTATCTATTTATTCTGTCCATTATATGTACAAATATGTCTCAGTGCAATTGGCTTTGGCATTGAAACACACGAAAACCTATTATCGACACTACTTCAGAATGTCATTAAATGCAAGACTGAGTTGAAGAGAAAACCGATAATAATCATTCGCTACTACTAAACCAGGAAATGAGTTCTTCAAGCCTGAGGGTTAAAGCATGAATGGCCACACACAGACACACACACACACACACACACGTGTTTGAACGAAGATTTTCCAAATCTAAAAAAAAGCAAAACTAATCTGTAAAATAAACAGATAAAAAATCTCATTTGTCCTATTGATCCTATTGAATGAGTGCATGCATGCATTTGACTTTCTGAATTGATGTCCCATGCATTACACCGAATGTTCAGGTAAATTTGAGGTGACTTACAGGCAAAAATGGCCTTCGGTCTTTGTCTTTTCGTATTAGCACAATCTCTTAATATCAAAATGGGAAATCAGATTTACAGTATTCAAAACAAGGCATTTGTGATCTGGGGTGTGTTTACCAATAACGAACGATATTAGCAATTTACAAACAACTTTAAGAATAATGTAACTTTAAGACAGCACAGCTGCCTTGCGATCTCTGCCTGCAAGTGTAGTGAGCACCAACCAAACAGACTGTGCCGGAAACCCTCTACACCCCACCTCCATTGGAAATAACCATGCTTGCCAGCCTTTTTCCCTGCACTCCATGATGAGGTCTTGATACTTCAGGCTCTTCCTCTCCTGGGCCTCATCACAGCCTTCCTCTCATGGCACTGTTAATTCCACCAGGATGATCTTTTTAGCCTGCTCAGACCAAATAACTATGTCAGGCCTCAAGGTGGTCTGGACAACAAGGGGGGAAAGTGAGCTTCCTACACAGGTCAGCTGACAGCTCCTATCCTTGTGCCCCCTAGAGGATGTTGGTCCTCGCTCTCTTCACAGAGGACGTCTGCTCTCCTGCCCTGATGAACTGTACTGCTGGTACCTGTGGCTTGGGTGGTTGCGGTCTTCTCCTGGCCTGCTATAGGATGTCTGCGATCACTCAGAGCACCTGGTCATGGCTCCACCTGTATCTCCCCTGGGCCAGAGCTGTTTGATACCCAGCTAGTATGTGTGACAGGGTCTCCTTCTTCCCACAGAGCCTGCAGCGTGGGTCCTCCCTCAGTGCATTCCATTCCAGAGTTCAGACCATGTGAACCTCCTGTTTGGGAGGTCCGATCTGGTCCATGTCCCCTGGTAGACTAGTTCGACAGCTTTTGCCTTCTGTGTTTTTTCCTCTTGTTAATGCACTTCAGCTTGTGCCATTTCTCTCCTCTGCTGCACACTTGCCTTCTTCCACTGAGTGAAGTGAGATGTTCCCAGTCCCTGGTGCCCAGTGCAGACGTTGCCAACTATGTCCCTCAACTCCAAAGAGCTTTCAGCTTGCCTGACCGCAGTGTCTGCTACCCACTTGCGGCCAGTTCTTGTGGTAACTCCAGCTTTGCTGACACGCTCGTCGTTACAGTCCCTGAGCATCATGGTCACCCTGCACTTGGCCACCTTGAACTCCTCTACCACAGAGGAAAATGGAAGTTGCAGCTGCCCTGACCAAATGTAAAGTCCCACTGCTGTGAAGCTGGGAGGGATGCCCAGCCACCACCTGAGATGTTTATTCACTCTCCTTTCCACCTCCTCCACTACAGTCAATGGAATCTCATAGACCGTCAGTAACCACATCAGCCTTGGTAGAAGCCAGTGTTGGTATAGCCAGGCTTTAAACTTGCCAGGTAGGCCCGATCTTTCAATTCTCCTTAGCCACTCGTCTGCCTGCTTTCCTGTGTTGGTGATGTTGTTCCTGTCACTGAGGGTGTCATCATACCACTTCCCTAGGCATTTGATGGGGTTATCCTTGATTGTTGGGATCTGTTCGCCTTGCATGTGTAGTTCAAATGCTTCAGTTAGTTTCTTATTACCATACTTCGGGACTTCTTGGGTTTGAATATCATCCTTGCCAATGAAGCCAAAGCCCCAAGGGTCTTCAGGATCCACCTGGCCTGCATGTGTGTTGAAGTTGTTATAGTGAGGCCATCCATGAATCCTCTCAGGGGGGCTTTCTGCTTCCTGGTGCAGTAATTGGTCACTTGGCTTCTGCTGCTGCAGAACCCAAGTAGTTGTTAATCTTCTGCCTGATCTTGTCTGGACTGTTAAGTTGCCCTTTTCACCCTTGGCTTCCTGGATCAGATGACTGAGGACCGCGGTATGTTCCAGACACCTGGAGAACCCTGGTATGCCTCCCTTCTGGATTGAGGTGTCAACATACCCATTCTGCGTCATGTAGGTTGTCATGCGCCCTGCCAAGACTGAGAGAAAAATCTTGGCTTCTACACTCAGCAAGGAGATGGTGCAGAACTGGCTGATTGCAGAAGAGTCTTTCTCTTCTGTGGACCCTTCTTGTAGGCTTTGTAGGGTAATCCACTTGGTCCAGGGGCTGGTGCTGTTCTCTCCCTCTTTACTACCTCCTCCACTTCTTTCCATGTTGAAGTTTGTAGGTTACGGCGTTAACCCTCTTCAGCACTTTAAACGGTCCGATGTAACGTTGACTGAGTTTACGGCGGGGCTGACGAAGGTTGAGATTCTTAGTGGAGAGCCATACTCGCTGACCAGGGTGATGGATCAGGGCCGGGAGACGACGGCGATCAGCATTCATGCGGCGGGTATGGAGGGCACGTCTCAACTGAACGTGAGCTTGTTCCCAGGTCCGAGCACTGCGCGTCAGCCACTCGTCTAGTGTAGGGATATCAGAGGGCGTCTTATCCCATGGGAAAAACGGGGGTTGATAGCCGTAGACGATTTGGAAAGGAGTGAGTTTGGTTGAGGAGTGTATTATAGAGTTACGTGCGTACTCAGCCCAGGGGAGATATTTATGCCAGTCTCTCTGAGATGCGCAGTACTGGCGTAGAAACCGACCCAGTTCTTGGTTGTACCGCTCCACCTCACCATTGGACTGGGGATGATATCCTGACGTCAGGCTGGCTGTCACTCCGAGCAGTTTGCAGAACTGGGTCCAGACGCGCGAGGTGAACTGAACCCCTCGATCGGACAGGATGTCTTCTGGGAGCCCATAGATCCGGAAGACGTACTGGAAGATGTCCGATGCTGTTTCCATGGCTGTAGGTAACTTGGGGCGAGGAATCAGATGACACATTTTCGAAAACCTGTCCACTACAACAAAGATTACGGTATTGCCTCCTGAGACAGGCAGATCGGTAACAAAGTCGACCGCTATGTGTGACCATGGCCGACGTGGGATACGTAACGGGAGGAGTTTACCGGTGCGTGGAGTACGCGACTGAGCGCATATTTCGCAGGCGAGTACGTAGTCGCGAATGTCGTCCTCCCACGATGGCCACCAATACTTCCGAGCAATGAGGTGGCGAGTGCGAGTGATGCCCGGGTGTCCAGTCCCTGCCGTGTCATGGGCGAGCTGGAGGATTCGCCCTCGCAACGACACCGGGACATATTGCTTACCCTCGGGACAGTCTTCGGGACTGGGGTCAGTGAGTAAAGCCGCATCCAAGTCGTCTTGCACATCCCATCTTATGAGGTCGAGGAAGCAGGAGTCCTTGAGAATATGCACCGGCGCCTCATCGCTCGGTGATCTGTCGTGGATCCGAGACAGAGCATCCGCCTTGGTATTCTTGGAACCGGGCCTGTAACACACTGAGAATTTAAACCGGGAGAAAAACAGAGCCCACCTTGCCTGACGCGGATTCAATCGTCTGGCGGACTTCACATACTCTAGGTTCTTATGGTCAGTATATACTATAAACGGATGTTCGGAGCCCTCCAGCCAATGACGCCACTGTTCTAGCGCTAGTTTCATAGCCAGGAGTTCTCTATCTCCCACGTCGTAGTTTACTTCGGCCGGTTTCAACTTCTTTGAGAAGTAAGCGCAGGGAAACAGTTTAGGAGGGTCTCCTTGTCGTTGGGATAGAACAGCGCCCACACCCACCTCCGATGCGTCAACCTCGACGATAAACTGGAGTTTAGGATCCGGGAGGTGCAATATGGGTGCACTGGTGAACGCAGTTTTCAACGTGTTGAACGCTTGATGCTCTTTGGAGGACCACACGAAGCGCGTCTTCTTCCCCCCTTTCAGGAGGTCGGTGAGAGGGGCCGCTATCGAACCGAAGCTCCTAATGAAACGACGGCAGAAGTTCGCGAACCCCAGGAACCGTTGCAGTTCTTTCGTCGAACGAGGTACCGGCCAGTTAGTCACTGCATCCACCTTATCAGCATCCATGTGCATTTGGCCCGGCGAGAGGGTACATCCTAGGAACGAGACGGTAGAAACGTGGAACTCGCACTTCTCAGCTTTCACATACAGTTTATTCTCCCGGAGACGTTGCAGGACAGCGGAGACGTGTTGGACGTGTTCGGTGATTGAGGGAGAATAAATCAGGATGTATTCTGATCGTCAATGTAAACGAAGACAAAACGATCTATCATCTCACGGAAGATATCGTCCATAAAGGCTTGGAATACTGATGGACTGTTTGACAGCCCATAGGGCATCACCAGGTATTCATAGTGACCTCGAGCAGTAACGAAGGCAGTTTTCCACTCATCCCCCTCCCGTATGCGTATCAGATTGTAAGCGCTCCTCAGGTCCAGTTTAGTGAACACAGTCGCTCCCATCAATCGCTCTTGCGAAGCAGAGATAAAAGGAAGGGGGTAAGCGAACTTCGAGGTGACAGCATTAAGCGCACGATAATCAATACAGGGACGTAGTCCACCCCCCTTCTTCTCCATGAAGAAGAACCCGGCTGCTACTGGGGACGTCGATGGGCGGATGTACCCCTTCTGCAGTGCTTCACTGATGTAAGATTCCATCGCGGCATCTTCGGGACGGGAGAGAGGGTATGGCTTAGATCTCTTGGGCAAAGACGACCCGGGGAGAAAGTCAATGGCGCAGTCGCTAGGTCTGTGAGGGGGTAATAGACTGGCCTGAGTCTTGTTAAAGACGTCCTTATACTCCTGGTACTGTTCAGGTACGACTCCAGAGAGGGGCGCCAACCCGGAAGTGACCTTCCTCACCGCAGTAAACACACAGGCCCTCGCGGACACGACGAGCCCGTTCCTTCGGCGTGAGGGGAGATCTGCTCAATCGTACGGGGTCTGGGAAGGCATGGGGTGTCTCGCCGAGGGGTTTGGGAGACTGAACACGGGGAGTTGACACAGGAGATCTCTCACGGTTGGGACGGTGAGTGGCTAATATTTTATCCACGTTTACAGCAGCTTGCATGTACTCTGTAAGGGACAGGTCGTCACTCTGACAGGCTAATTCCACCTGGAGGTCGATGCTAAGGCCGCGTCGGAACACGGTCTTCAGTTCTGAGTCCCCCCAGCCACTCCCTGCAGCCAACGTGCGGAACTCCCGGGCGAAATCGGCTGCGCTGCGTCCTCCTTGTCCTTGTTGTATTTCACACAGCTGTGTGCCGATGTCCAACCCCGCTGCGGGATGATCGAAGACCAACCGAATGAGGGCTGTGAACTGATCCTCTGACTCCAGAACAGGATCTCCACAGTTCCACAGGGCTGTTCCCCAGGCACCTGCCTCTCCAGTAAGGAAGGAGACGATGAAATGAACCTTTTGGCGTTCGGTCTGGAACTGGGTAGGATGGTACATGAAGTACAGCGCACATTGCATCAGGAAGTGTCTACAGCGTTCAGGGGATCCGTCGTATCGCTCCGGAACAGCGACAGGAATACCGGAGGGTAACACGGAGGCTATTACGGGACTAGGAGTACCGAGGTTCTGCGCGGTGGTGGCTTGATGGAGGGTCTCCGAGAGAGCCAGGATGGTAATCCCTTGGTTACGAGTCGTCTCGGTAAGTAGTGTGATTTCCTCCTTCAACGCCGCGATGCTGGCTGCTATGCACTCCGGATAGGCTTGAGCTTCTGCAGGATCCATGTTAATGGCGAAGTATTTTGTAACGTTAGGAAGAGACAGAGAGGGATCCTTATGCAAAAGCACAGTGCTCTTTATTTGGCAGATGGATACAACCAGAGAATGCGAGATGTTAATGCATAAACGGAGTTGATCTAATGCCGTTTGTTGAGAGTGGTCTATCCGGTCCGGGGTCGTAACGGGAAGGCAGAGTCCGTACGGTACCTGAGGGCTAGGCAGAAGACTGGGTCGAGGGAACAGGCAGAGGTCGGTACACAGGAGAAACAGCAGAGTATGATAACGCTCGGTATGCAACATGGTTGGCAATACTTCACGACGAGGTGTTGTGATGACGGTGTATATGAATGCCTGGAATGTGGGCGTGGTGATGAGGAACAGCTGAGTCCTTAATGGCTATCAGGTGACATTCCTGACATATAGGAGATTTTTAAAAAAGATGCAGGACAGAATTTTTTCAGTGATTGTATCTCCCTTATATATGTTTCAAGTGTTGAATGAATGTAAAACTTGCACCCTAATGATTGCAAGTTCATATATGTCTAGATTATGTTTACAACACTCGTAAATTTAAGAATATTCTTAAGTACGAGGTTACGAAGTACTTAGAGTTATGAACGTTTTGAGAAATGCACCCCTGAATTATAGTGGAACAAAAGGGCAAGAAACCGCCACACTGTCCAACCAGAGCGCCAGACTAACACAACATCAAGGCCTCGCTTAGGGAGAAGTAGACCACAGGATATCACATGGAAACATCCTGATTACAACACAGATACATGGTTCAGTACACGGTTTAGGTCCTTTAAGTTCCAGGTATATGTCCCAATAAATAAACCTAGTTTCATATATATTATCCCTGGCCAACGCTCCTGGAGTTGCAGAACTGGAGAATTGTTTAATATCTGCTTCACATCTGCATTTTCACATCATTTTCGTCCTTACCTTTGCTTCCATGTCTGCTTGTCAACTAGGCCTACTACAGAAACATAAGGATCACAGGATATATAAACCAGTTAGCCAAATAAAACATTGAAACCTGAAATATGTATAAAGTTTGAATAATAAAGGGGAAGATCCTACATCCTAAGGTCCCCACACTGAAAAAATAACTTTGAAAATTTTTACTTGATAAAATCCTCATAACAATTTGCATCAGCACTTTTAAAGTAAATTTTACTCCTGTAATATCATGCACAGCTCACTTGCAATTTTACATCAAGTAAAATTTACGTACCACTAAACATATATAAGGTCTGAAAAAATTTAAGTAAATGTTATTTTATACATTATACATGATGCAAATGATACAAGTTATATTGATGTAACCTAATTTAAGTGAATTAACTTTTTTTCCATCAAAATATTAAGTAAATTTGTTAGAAGGTAAATAAGTAGATTACATTATATTTTTCTGTTTTGACATTTTCAATTACTTGTAAATGGCACCACATTTCTTTTGATAAATGTTACCAAATAACTCATTTAATATACTTTAATAAAAACACACACAATTAAAATCCAATACAATTAAACAAATATACAAAAAAAAAAAACCAACACCTGGTAAACAAGCATTTAAAGGAGCATTCGATAATACATAATTAACCTTGTAGCTATAATTTGAAAATGTAGAATAGCTTTTTAGGTGGTGAGTGTGAGAGAGATACATTTAACAGTGGTATGACTGGCATTAGTCATCAAATATCTGCTCTACTGAAAAAGAAAAGTATGACTGAATTCTCATTGATGTGTCTCCCTGATGACATCATTGTTGAAACCTGTCCTCTTCCCGAGACCTAAACCATCCACTATACTGGTTCGTGCTAAAAGTGAGGTTACCCTGTAAAGGAACAGACACATTAAAATACTTAATTGTGACATTAAAACAATTATCTAAACATTGTCACAATTTTATACAGTGGCAGTGGGAGAAGAATATGGAATCCACATCATTATATCATGCATACAAACATATTTTTTCGTACCTGAATAAGATTAATATTGCTGCTTCCGAAAGCGACACGGCGACCGGAAGTCATTCATTTTCAATGAGAGTGAGCGACACACAGCGACGCGACGCGACCGTGAGCGACGCGACGCGAAGTGAGCGAATCGAGCGACACGAACAAGTTGAGCTCGGCTCAACTTTATGCAAATGAGCAGTGACGCGCGGCGGCGACTACCAATCAGAAAGTATGTTTGCACCCTCCTCCGAAACCGCACCTCTGACTTTGGTTCCTGCTGATTATTTGTTCCGATTACAAAATGGAGGAGAGATTGATGTTGGCTGTGTTCGAAATAGATTACTACATACTAGATACTGCATACTGGACTCAGTATATACTGGATACTGCATACCGGTCCTCGTAGTAGTATGTAGTATAGTTTCCAGTATGCGACAAAAGCAAAGCATACTACGGGGTCACATGATCGTAGCGTTGCATGATGGGATGCAGTACACTACGAAGATAGCTCTGTTCGCATACTGGAATATTTTGCGGAAGTAGTAGGTCATCCGGGTATGTTTCGCGTACTGGAAAATTTCATTTTGGTCACATACTGCATAGGGCCTACGGCATACTGATTTGGGGCTCGATCAGTACGCCAGTAGTATGTAGTAGGCTATTTCGAACACAGCCAGTGGCTGTCTCTGGATGTCCCGCACTTTACGATGTGTCACTGTTTATTTACAGTACAAAATGTTTATTTTTGGAGGGAATACTGTTCATTTGTTAAAAAACATCTGCAATAAATTAGCATATACCCTATTATTGGTTATGATTTTTAAAATTCCTTTTTGATCTTTGGGTCTGGGGTAAAAAGTTAAAAAAAATACATAAACATTTTAGGTTTATATACTATATGTGTTTTATACACACACTGTTTTATACACGCACTCCTTTATAATCGTGTGTCCTGTCATCAATAGATTAAAATAAATAAATATTGCGTCCTGCTTTAAAAACGTGATTTGCATATCTGTCACGTGCTGCATGCCGATGTGATGTTGGACACGCCCCCACGCGACGCAATGCTGGCGACTCGGCGACGGAGCGCGATTTTATCGCTTTCGGTGTGAACGCACAGACCCATCACCTCCAGCAAAGCCCTCAATCTGCCCAGTTTCACTGGACACTTGCCAACCTTAAAACACCAGAGAATAACCAAATACCTCCAACATCTGTTGACAGGCAAAAGTCACATGGAGAAATTTTAATCAATGTTCATAAAAACATAGATTTTTTTAATTCTAATTTTAATTTTGGTAGATTCAAATTACCTGCCCACTTTAGGTCAGTCATCACCACATAAACAGCTACAATACTGTAACATGCGTGGATCGCTTATCCACAGGAACATGGCTAATTTTAACTAACTAACTAGCTAACGTTATGTAGCTAACTAAATTTTCCGCTCATCCAACTGCTATTGACTAAGCTCCCTCTTGTTTTATATAATAGAAGTGAAATAAACAGCGGGTTTGACGGTACAGCCCCAGCCTCCTCCCTTTGGGCGTGTGTAGGTGTGGTCTATGTCTGGTTATGTGCATGTGTGTATTTTCTTGGGTTTGGTTCAATGTGCGTGAGTTCATCCATCTCACCTGTAGCTCGTCTCGTCATCACTTGGGTCTGGTTAAGTTTACCTACAGTATATAATGTGCGTTTGCACAGTGCCTGTACATTCATGTGTTTACTGTTCATTGTGCGCTATCCACGCTCCTTAACTATTAAAACTGTACGTAATCCATGAATATTCGTCTCTGCATCCTCCTTCCTCACACGTTACAGCAGGGCTTTCCTGTATAGTTAAGCGTAGACTTATCGATTGTTCATTTTCTAATCCAGTAGCTAACCTAGCTGTGCTACAAAAATTAGAATTATATAATACAATATGTATTATATAATAATATAAAATATATTATATTAATGTAATGTTAGAGAAATGACCCTGACTGGACATTCCTGAGATTATGTGATTTAAAGTGAACATTAAAGGTCATTATGAACAGAGATGTACTGTACATATTTAGCATCAAGCACTACCAACACCACCAAACGATCACTAAACCCAATACCACCAAACACTCTAAACCCAACACCACAGAACACTCACTTTTTTCAAAGTACAAAAATGTTGATGGACCAGGTATTATCATAAATCTAATAAAGGAAGGCAATAGCTTACCTTACAACCGAGATAATCCACACAGCATCTCCCACACAGACCCCAACGTCTCTTCCTCACGATCCCTCTGTGAGAGTCAGCATTTTTAGGTTTATGTGCAGTGACAATAAAACATTTAAATAGTTTGAGTAAGTTAATCTATAATAAAACCTACTCTTTCCACACAGTTCATTTATTACATTATTAAATAGTGTATAAATTTATTGTTTACTTATGAAATTCTAGTTCTCGTTGAATCAATGTAGAAATTATGATCGTTAATTTAGTATATTTTACTATACCACAAAGTAATTTTTTTCAGTTTGTGCTTGAGTATGACATTTTACAACAGTCCTTGTTTAACACGTTTAACACTAAGATAATTGACTTGGAATGATTCTTGACTTAGGATTGGCAGTGTTCACTGAAGGTTAGATCAGATCATTGCATGAGCTGCACTTTGGCTAGCTATATTCAGAAATGTGTGAAAGTTGATATTGTATATTTGCCCTTTTGTTTTATGTGCTTGGTGAAGCAAACATAAATATTGACCTCTGCCACTAGCGGTCCTGCCTGTAGAGGTTAATGTGCTATGCATTAGCTCTCTCTTTCAATGAAGTAATATTTTCACATTCAAATATATGTTAGCTGCTGTAGGGTAGTTTCATTGGAGGGACTGTCTATGTCATTTTTTGTATGAATATTAGTCTTCCATAAATCTGCAAGCTGTTGAAATTATTAAATGTAATGCAGTGTGACAAAATCAGCAATGCCTGCTGTGTACTGAACTGATGAAATATGACAAAATTGTGGAAACAGATATTGTCATAAGTGCATTATAGGAAGTTTTACTCCTACTAAACCACATATAATAACAATGCCTAATGGAAGCAAGTCTAAACAGCAGATCGTCGTGGCTGTATGTTAATGAGCTCAGCTGGTTTGTTCTCTCAGGGTCGAAGAGTAAAGGTCAAGGTCACAGACTGTAATGACTAAGAGTAACGTCATTGAGTGTTGTGTTATAATGAGACACAGTTTGTTGTTTAGTAAAGAAATAATTATCACAAACAAAGAGGAAAGAGAGCATCCAGTTTGCACAAATTCTGAGTTTAAGATAATCCAAACAAAGAGGGTTTGTGGACCAAGCACAAGTTAAAATAGTATAACTGTTCGAGTTATTTTCATGAAACTGTGAAGTTTCGTTAAACCATGCCATTTAAACAACAATGCTTTTAAAATGAACTATACCCAGATGTTATAGTGTCATGTATGATTTTGAGGTTGTCCAAGCTTGACATCCTGACTTCCTGTGGCACTAGGATAGAATTTCCTCGCTGATAAAGCATCACCCAGGCTCGACGTTCTGCTACTTGTGTCCAGGAATGGGGGGTTTTGTTCACAGTTTAACAAAAGGCCGTTGATTGTCTTTGTTCCAGGCAGTGTGACTCTGCATTTGCAAGTGTGCTTGAAGGAACTTTGGTGACTCTGTTGCTGCAGTGATGAAGATCAGGCATTAACTCAAACTCATTAAATCAAGAGATAGGCCTGTACAGCTGCTTTTGTCCGAATGTTCACATAGTGCCAAATGAAGAGATGACAGAACCTGTTTGATGTCTAACGGGAAAACCAGAAACTATGTTCTGTTGATAAAATGTAGTTACACAACTGAATTCCAAGTGCTTATTGAACACACCGCCTTTCTTTGATTGATACAAGCTTGATCTCTGCATTGCTGGAACTGCTGCCACCTACTGGTTGGCATGGTACGTACAGCATATTAATACAGTTGCCTCTGTTGAGATGGTCCACATAAGCTAAAGAACTATAATTATTCATTCCGGATGCAGGTTTCAAAATTCATATGTTTTTAAACATATTTTTTTTCCAAAATCAGATCACTGTATATATGCCATTTGTTATGGTGTATTCATGAAACAAATTTGCTATTTTATGAAAGAAAATATCACCAGTGATAATCCTTGTGTATCATATTTGCAGTATTGCGTGAAATGCATGGAGAGTGTAGAGTAGAGTAGCACTGTGACAGCAGGTTTGAATCCCACTGTCAGGGTATGCAGCACTGATAAAAACACATCTTTGATTTGAAAGAGGGTGTGGTTGTGGTGCAGGGGGCATTACTGCACACCTTATGCAGTGAGGAAATGTGAAAAGCTCGTTTGTGTCTCTGTGCTGGGAGGCCACAAAAGACAGAAACCATGAAACCCTGAGATAAACAGTGGAGTCCATCACCAAACCAAAGGTCTGTGTCTACTGCCAGGACGTTTTTCATGCATGTTTTTGGTCTCCGCCCACCAGTGTCATTCTGAGGTGTTGCAACAGCCACCTGGTCAGCCTGGATCCTGGCAATGAAAGTCTGCTTTCCAGAAGCGGGTTCACAGTCTTCATCTGGCAACTATGACCTCTTCTCTGAACCATAATCTTCCAAGTCAATGAGGTAATGGAGTGAATCCCTTTGCCCATGGGACTCTAGAAGCACTTCACTGCTCAGGTTGAGAACATTCACCACAAGAAGTCGATGTGAAGAATCAAAGGTTGCAGCCTGGCCAATCAGTCCGAAGAAAGATGTGAAATTGATAATGAAAGGATTCATGCAGTTGGCAGTTTGAATTTGCATGTTACTGTTTGCTCCACCATATGATCTATGACTGTCTATTGTAACACAGTTTCTTGCACAGAATGACAAAGTCAATATTGTTAATGGAAAGTCACATTCTACGTGAAAGCTCTTTGTGCTGTGAATCAGCCTGTTTCTCAGTTCTTGCAGTACGTTTGGTATCACTCATTCACTACCAGGTCCTTCTGTCTGGCGATGGTCCAGTGAAAGTGATGACACTGGTAACCAAGGACACTCTAAAAGGGCAATCAGAACAGACACTTAGAAGTTCTGAGTATCCTCAGAGAAAGAAACCTACCAGTCCCCCTACACCAGTCCCCCTACACCGGCCCCCCTACACCGGTCCCCCTACACCGGCCCCCCTACACCGGCCCCCCTACACCAGCCCCTCTACACCAGTCCCCCAGGTGGTCCCCAAATGGTCCCCAAACATCTCACTTCAGCTTCCACGATGCCTTTAGATTTGTGCACATACTGACAAGTAATATTGTGTTGTGCATAACAGTGGATGTATGATATTTCTTTATGGATGAGCTGAAAATAAGCTTGTTTATCATTACTTCACTCATAATTGAGACCCTGTTGGATGGAATTCCAACTGTCTTTTAATGTTCATGTTATGTCAAAGCTCTTTGAATTAAGGCCTCTGTGTTCATCAGGCACTGGTGCTTCTGCAGAAAGGCGCAGATATAAGGTCTGCATCCACACCTTGTCTTCTGTTCTTGCCTTCCTTAATTTCAGTAAGGCGTCAAAATTAAATGCAATGTTTTGTCAAGAAGGATAGTTACAACATGTGCACTTTGTCTGATCTAATGTGGATTTCCTCATCTGCCTCTTTCCTAATTTGCATCTCCATCTTGAAACATTTTAAGGATTTTTATTCTACAGTGCAATCTGTGAGGTTGATTTCTCATGTTATTCCTGTTACTCCTCTTCCAATTAACTGGTCCATCCATATGAGGCATCACAGTGCATGAAATATTGTCTGTATGCACATCAGAATGTGGCAGGTTTTGAGCACCAGTGGCCATTCAAACCACTCACCAAATAAACCAATCATAGCAGAGTTTGCTATATAATGAACCAATCAGATTCAAATGGTGGCTTCTTGTAGACTGAAATAAGTTGCTCCTAGTATGCTCTGTAACTTCAGTCACAGTGCCTGTCAATCTCACAGTTTGCCACTAAATCTATAACCATTTACTGGAGTGAAATAGAAAGTGTAGTTGAGGTGAGAAATCCTTGTTTTTAAACAGGTACATTATCTGGGATCCTAAGGACGTGATTGGATGGCTGCTGAGCAGGACCTCATGTCCTCCTCAGTCCCCAAACAAAAAGCATTTGTTTGGGTTTCCCGAGTTCCACAACACACTTGTTAGATTAGACATCTCAGCAACAGGACCTCTTACTTCCTGTGTGTGCCTGACAGCTATATGTGGGTGTAAGAACTTGGAGGGACCATTAGTCTGTGACCAAATGAAGTTAATAATCAAAACCAGCAAAATAAATATGATTTGGTCCAACATTATTCACTAGTGTAGAAACTGTTAGCTGTAAACATGGGGCTATTGTCCTTTAGCTTCATGCATGAGACAATAAGAGGCTTAATTTAGACTAAATCACACTTATTGCAATACACAGAACAAACATTCTCAAAAGTACAAATTACAATGGATATGCCCAGGACAAGTTCTCAATCTTTTCACCAAATGATGTATATGCAAATGATGTCACTGCAAGAGCCAAAAAGAGGATAACTTAATGGCAGTAAAATGGCAGTTTTTTTTTTTTGAGAACTGTCTCATTCAGTTTTAAAATGGCGTGTTTTACTTCAATATTTGCCCTTATATGAAAACAAATACATGTCACTTCCTGCAGATGAACTGTGAGAGAATATATAATATATATACAGTATATGGAATATATGTTTCGCTTGTTATATTATGAATTAGTTATATAACACTAGTGCATTTTCAGACACTACAATTTGAGACGTTATGTCAGCAACATAGCAGCGATTGTACCGATTCAGGGTTGCAGTTATGCTTTTGACAGATGGAAGGTTTTTGCCAGCTAGCAACTTGCACAAAATGGCTGAAGCAAAACCTAAGTGCAGGGCAGTTATTCACCTCATGTATAAACTCACACAAACATACATAGCATACATAATCCCTACGCTACAGTTTGAAGTGTATTGTTGGTGTTTTTGAGAGTGATATATTCAGGGAGTAAAATAAACTGTTGAGATTTTGACCAAAGTGGCTGTGTCATGCAGCGGTTGGTGTGGCCCTATATGTCTTCATCGGACTTAAAGCTCATGTTTCTTGTTTACACTTATGTTCTTTTTTTATTATGCACTGTGGGCCTGGAGGCCTCGTGACTCTTGACTTAACTTTACATGCCCTGTAGTGCACTTACTATAAATGGGAACAAAGGGTAGAGAGCAGAGAAGGGGTAGGGGGTAGGGAGCAGGGAGGGGGTAGGGGGTAGGGAGGGGATAGGGAGCAGGGAGGGGCCAGTGCTGAGCCCTCTGCGTGAGACCGGGGGCGGCAATTGCATAAGACAGAGGGATTTCCGACTTGGCAGTAATTTCTGCGTTAGGGTTAGAAATGGTTAGAGCTGCCCACTATGTTCATTGTGTTTTACTCTTTTGTATGAATACAGCAGCAATATTTACAGTTTTACCCTAACCCTGCCATCACATCTAACCTTTCTCACATCACTTGGCATGCCCATGTTAACCTATTCCCCATGTACCTGTACACACAGCCAGACATTTTAATCTGTTCACCTGCCGTGTGTCAACATTACAGTTCCTGTAGCTTTTAAATGTAATTCTACAGCACATAAGTCTCTGTATAGTAATGTCAGGTTTACTCCTCTTTTCCTCTCTATCCTTTTCTCAAACATGGTGGCTGTAAACTCTTCAAAATACAGTTACAGGATGATGCTCATACCACAGACCACATACCTCATGATGCTGAGACCACATCCTCTTATTAAGGATCCTTTACTAATCTCCCACATATGAGACAAAAACATCAAAGACATGCTTGTCAAGAGTGAGATGAATGATTAATAATTGTGGCACTGTAGCCTGCAATTGCTCTACATATGCTACATATATATAAATATATTAATACAGGCACTGAAGTAACTAGTACAAAAATGTAAACTGTATTGACTGCATCATTACTGCAGGAGCTGTTTATTGTAGCTGTTGTGAGAGATGTAATCAGCTATACGTGGCAGAAGTGAAAAAACAGCAGCTAATCGGTTTGTTGAACACCTTCGCACCATCAGAATTAAGGGAGGTGAAAATTGGGGGAGCCTCTTGGCTAGAGGTGTGACACACTGCCAAATGTGTCGCAATGATTCTAGGAAAAAACACTCTGCACTCATGGAATTTTAGAAGCCCGTGGAATGAACACTGTGGTTTTAAAATCTGCTTTTCCTGACCTAAACTAGGTTTACGTCTCAGAACTTCCGAAGCACTATGGCTGCATGGCTGAATTTTGATTCACTGCAATTTGATTACTTTTACTACAGTATTGCAGTATGTGCACATTGAATCTGTGGGAAATTAATAAAATATAAAATCTGTTAATGATCCAGTAATAGTGATTACTTCCCCTGTGTTTTCCTGCTTTTGAACTAAAACAAATTATGTTCTGTTTTATTTAATGCTTCTGACTAAAAATATAACTTATGCAAGATATTTTCTGTTTTTGTTCTAGGGCTGGATATAGCAAGAATAGTTTCTGGGTAGAAAGGTAGAAAGGTCTGCCACGTGTGACTAGCGACAAAAATAGACCCAAAAGCATGTTTCTTCATTCGTGTCAGTGCCACGTGTCACACGCAGCTGGTGTAGAAGATTACATTGATTAATATTGGGGTGCATTGATTGCTGTCGTGGTTAACTGCGTCTGCTCTAAAATGGGCTTGAGACGGCAGACCTGGAAGAGAGAATCTCTGGTAGGTGCAAAACCAGTGACAAACCTAAGACATGTAACGAGGAAACATTTTCAGTGAAAACACAACACTCACATTTCTGACAGGATTTTGAAGCTTTGGAGCAAATATCCTCGGCTAGCATAGGGTCAGTGAGCAGGAGGATCAGACACTGG
Source organism: Brachyhypopomus gauderio (assembly GCF_052324685.1). Lineage (NCBI taxonomy): Eukaryota > Metazoa > Chordata > Actinopteri > Gymnotiformes > Hypopomidae > Brachyhypopomus > Brachyhypopomus gauderio. The sequence continues at coordinate 31,938,217 of NC_135211.1, read as the reverse complement.
CGCGGTTTCAGTGGAAGAGGCTTTAGGCGCTGGGTTAGCAGCAGGAACAGGAGCTGCAGAGACTGTGGGCATTGAGGCACGTGCCACAGTGGGACCTGGAGCAAGGAGAGGGGAGAGGAGAGAGAAAACCTGGGGACCTGGGGACTGCGCCAAGCCATATTCTGCCAAGCACAGGTCCACTGGGACTGGGACCAGTCCTGGACCACAGATGACAGCTAGGCCTGGAAAGATTGGAGAGAAGGTCTGAGAGCTAGGGAGTGGGAAGGTGGCGGCCGGGAGGGAACCACAACAAAGGTGGCTGGCCAACCACGGGCAGAACCGCCATGTGGCACCTGAGACGCTGAAGCCAACACGGGTGCAAGAACAATAGAGAGCAGAGCAGCAGGAAACAGAGGCATCGTGGAAGCTGATGCGGCCGTAGACTGTGAGGCTGGAGGTAATCCGCTAGTCTAAGGCGCTTCGCCCAACATGCTCCCAGAAGCCCCCACAGACGAAATGCTAAGCGCTCGACCCAGTTTGCTGTGGGAACTGGGACTAGGGAGGAACAGACCTGTTCCAGAATACAACTTGGCAGCGCTCCCTTCGGTAAATGTGTACATGTACACGAAGAGCAACAAAACCATCAGCACCCTCAATGTGGCTCCGCCCCTCTAAGCAGTAAGCTCATCCCATGGTCTCCCTGACAACTGGGATACCACATGGGGCCACCTTAAATTTCTATGCCAGAGGGAATCCATCCACGTTACCACTGCAGAGGGAGAACTTCTGAAACGCCGGTCCAAAGGATGTCCCAACATATTCAGTGGGGAGAGCTGGCCAGCATCTCGGAGCCAACGTCAAGGAAGCATAAACACAAGGCGGAGGAGCCAACAGACAGTGCCAGCTCAGGTGTGGCATTGGCCAGGAAGTGCTGCAGCCATGTGTCTGAGGTGCCTCTGGTCTACATCACGCAACACACACTCACATCACTGTCTTCTTAAGGTCTGTCACTGTGTTTGTTGCCCAACTCTGTCTGCAGTTGTTGCCACACCCACCTCCCCTCCCCCCACCAAGACTGAAATTGTTGGACATGAGTACAGAGTACTTTTAATAGGACATGCCCAGTAATGGTAGCCGTAAGGGTTACAGAGTCAAATGGGCTAAACAAGAACCAAACTAACGAGGCATGAACCAGAGGAACAGGGGAAATGGGCTAACGAGAGTAAGCAATGCTAACGCTAGCAAGACGGCCACACACAATGGTACAACATTGGCTATAAATACATTGAGTGTGACGACACAAACAAGACCCAGACGCAACAGCTGATGGTGAGGCGTTCTGAGGGCGGAGCTGTAGCCAGACTGCTTTAGACAGGGCTTGGAAAATGATGACAGGTGCTGTAATTGCTTTGTTTTGTCTACCTCATTATTCTCTGATAATAAGCATATATTATATTATTATTTTCTGCATTGAAATAAATTTTACTATCTATCTGTTTGAGTTTTACATTTTGGGTTTTGTCTTTCACTGGTGTGTTTCTTCCATCACAAAGGAGGAGTAACCACTCTAATCAAATTTCCTTTAGTCAAATATCAGGAAGTATCGCTCTCTAACTACAGTTATCACTGTTCCACTCTTCGTGTCATTTGTATGACTGTATGACTGGTGGCTCTAGTGATTCATTTTTGATGCTGTGGGTAAATCAAGTTCCATAAGTTCATATCTCCTCTTTTAAGTTTGTCCTAGATTTTGGCATCTTGTCTTGTGCTGTAGTTTGCGCTCCCAAGCAGATTTTAGCCCTATACTGTGTGTACAAGACCACCTACTGCTTGTCAAGGTCTCTGATTCAGAGAACTGGGGGCTGTAATTAGAGGTGCCAACATTTGCCCAGCGTTTGCATTCTGAGTGTAGTTTGCAGGTGTTGGCAGGATCACCCTGATGGCTTGTGCAATGCTGCTTCTGACCTTACAAACCTTAACAGCTACACCTCACTGTGATAGGTCTTACTCTTAATATATATTTTTGTGTAGTAAATGTTTGTAGTTAAAATAGACATCACTACATCAACTTTGACCTTAAGTTCAAAATAATTTCAGTCAGCAGCAAGATAACTAAAGTTGACTTTCCTAATGATTTAATCAAATACTTTTGACAAGTATCAATGAAAACAATTAATCTGTTATTTTAAACCTTGCATTGTGAATTTTTGACTATTCAAGCCAATAGAGCCTCTGATGTATTACAGATTAAACTGACTCCCCTGGTTAATGATTTTTTTTTCCAGACCCTACAGCTCTGGGACCAGTGGGCTAATATACACACTAGTCAAGCATATAGTCACATTCAGTTACTGCCTTAGGGCCAAATGCTCCATGGGTTCGTCCGATCTGACAGCTGGTGACTTTTCATCAAGCAGAGTAGAATGAAAGTCTCTACCACAGAAGATGGTCTGGTGTCAATTGCCTGAGGCTAAATCACACTGGAGTTTACTGTTCATGTGTATCATGCGGTGTTTTATAGGTTTAATTGTGAAGTATTGCTTTGGAAGGTCTGCAGCTGTTGTATACTGGTGCCTGAGTAGTTCCAAAATATTATATGTAAGGTAGTTTGAAAATGAAAGTGCATGGTGCAAAGTTTAGAAACTTTATTTCTCAAGGAACTGAAAGGTTATTTTTGGAGACTGGTCAAAGTACGCACACTCCAGGACATGATAGTATACCAAGAGGTACCCTGATGTCATTCTGAATGTTAATGCATTTTTATGGCCAGTCCATAAAATGTTTCAGCCTATACAGTACACTGCTTTATCCATTTATGTAGTATTTAGTGATATTACTCAATCAACCACCAGGTGTGCGGGAAAAAGAGTCTATTATTAAGTCATTAAAAAATACTTTCAGAACATAATCTCAGCTTCCTGAACAAGTTCATTACAAAAGAAAATCACATTTGCAATTTCTCAGGGAGAAATCAAAGCTGCCACATTATTAATTATGCACACAGTGAATCCGTCGTAACTCCTAGTCCTCTCGGGACGCAGGGTTATCTCGCACTGTTTGGCTGTTTCCTAGGAAAGAAGCCTGTGCCAGAATCGTATCGACGTTGGCTCGATGTTACCAGAGGCAGGAAGAAGGCGACGTATGTGGTTTTGCTGGGACAGCTGATGGACAACCATGATAGCACTTCTGTGTCCTACAGAATAATTGGTGCAGCTGGCTTCCTGGTTTCTGAGAGAGCAAATTCGAACACTGTGGGCTTCAATTGCTCATGCCAAAGCTTATCAGCCAGAGATTGAGACCTGTAATTTACACTCTGAAAGTTGGAGAGGTTTATTATTACAATTTCAGTATGTTAGTTGCATAACGAAGTATTTGCTTACAATGTTTTATTGTTTCAGAATTGACAGAATTAATGCTGATTAACTCCGTGTAAAACCTTAGTACACCATACTAATATGACATATCTCATTTGGCCCTCTGAAAGCATTCATAAACATGGCAGTATGTAATAGTAAAACTATTTAGGTTTTTTCACTACTTAAAAATCATGAGAATACTGGAACAGTGTATAGCAATTAAAGCAATTAAAGTAAAAATTGGATTCTGAATCGAACATTGCAAAATAGACACTTTTGTAGCATTTTCTAAAAGTATCTTAAGATTGCTAATGGCAGACTGACTGGTCAAAACTAGGGATAGGGTTAGAGTTAGGCAGAGGCGGTCTTTGCATAGCGGCGTTGCTAGGCAACTGCCTTGGGCCCCTCCCACTGCAGCCCACTGTAGGGGCCCCCTGACTAGCTAACTTATTTCTCGCATATTAATGTTGATGGGCCCCCTAGCTAAATTTGCCTTGAGCCCCCAAATTGCCAAGTCCGCCACTGGAGTTAGGGTTAGGGTAAGGGTTGGGGTAGGGTTAGGGTAGAGTTAGGGTTAATTTCTTAACGCCTCTAATTTCAGATCTACTGCTTAGTGTCCAAACCTTTTCCTTTAATCCACTGTTGATCTTTTACGTTGTCCTAGACATAAAACGTTTAATGTGCTGGACAAAAGCGAAAGTGCGACGCTTACAGCGCGAGCACTGCAACTAGTGACACTCACACGACACAAGCTTAGACAAAGACGAGCACAAGACATTGCGTGAACGCACATTATATAGGTGATTAACACAGACCCTCGTGATCTCGAGACAAGGCACAGGTGCGACTACGAACACGCTCACAAACAACCCACACCCACGGAAGTACATAGATGGACATAACTGCACGCAGACGACATAATGACACGCCCACAGGGAAGGGTCCGGAGCCGTGACCGTGACATAGAGGGCAGACCTTAGTCTGTATTCAAAGACTGAGCAAACGTTCCCAAGCAGACATGTGTAAAGTATTAGTGACCCATACTTGAGTAAAAGTACAAGTACTCTATCAAAAAAGTGACTTGAGTAGTTGAACATTGTTTAAAAACTATTCTTAAGTGGAAGTACAGAAGTATTCAGCATTTTTTGTACTTAAGTATTGCAAGTAGTTTATTCTAAAATGTATTACTCAAGTACTGAAAGTAAAAAGTATTATGTTTTGTATTAATTATAGAAAGCAGTCAAACTTTGATTATCAAATTGTTTATATATCACTTACTAATACAAGTGTTCTGTATGTAAAAACAAGCAGCAACATGAATATAATTAGGTTAGCTAGCTAGTTAAGACAGCTAACCTAACTAGCGCTTACTGATAGCTCAAGCTGGTGTGTCTTCTGTGCATGATAAGGGTTTGATTCTTAACGAACATGTTTAGAATTGTAACTGGGTCCGGGTTATTCAGCACATAAAAATGTATCAGAGTAAAAGTCTTAAACTAATGGACAATACGTAGTGAAGTAAAAGTGGAAGTAGGAGAAAAAATAATACTCCAGTAAAGTACAGATACAGCATTTTAGTACTTAAATACGGTAGCAGTGGCGGCCTCTGACAAATATCTCAGGGGGGGCAATTGTTGTGATGACATCCAAGGTGACCATTTCAGTGGGTAAATAAAAAACAGTGACTTAACCAATGAAAATATAATGATAAATATATATTTCTCTTTACATTATAAACTGTACAGTATTTGTGCACCGATATATATTTGTAAATATCATCTTGGTTAAAGCTCTACAATGATTGAACATTTAACTGATATTGTCATCTCTGAATTTGCCCTCACAAATTTAAACATGGAGAGGCCAGATTTACCATTAATTAAAGTGAATCTTTCCCACTCACAATAATTTCTGTATTCCTCAGACAGCATTTTATTTTAGGTGTTAGAATATAAATGGGCAACAGCATTAAGGATGGAGCAGAATGCAGGGAAAGCAGAACAGGGCGCGAGCTACTTCACAGCCTGCTAGCCATGTTTTCTGTTCATACCAGTTTCGCCAAAATACTCTGTTATATTCTTTTCCTCCCTTTGTGGACACTTCACTTTTTTGATGTTTAAATTTGGTCTCAGTGGCCCTAATTCCTTAGTTGTTAGTTTATCTTGATTATTACGACGACAGAATGGCACTTCTCTTGATGAAACAATTGAGTTGTTCTGAGTTGAAGGAACGCTGGCCGAGTTGAGCAGATTAATTTCCCTACGTTACGTCTGACGTAAGCACGTAAGAGCGAGCCCTCCCGGAACCCATAGACATTGCATTGCAGCGCCTACACTTTAGAAAAAAACATTTAACATGAGAGTCTACAAGAGCAGTCGGGCGATTTTCAGTTAGACTCAAATTGCCCCAGAAGGGGCGGTACTACAGGGAATGCACCTCAACGCTGATTGGACAATGGCATTCAGAGGCAAGAGATGCTGTCCAAAACAGGCATTGCTAATTAAATACCGTGATAGAATGTGAGAAAAAAATACTTCCTTTTCGTCCTTTCGTGGTGCGTCGCCCAATCGCCCTAATGAACAAACCGCCCCTGTACAGTAGTGATGTAGTTCTCCTTTGTTACTATACATCTCTGTTCCTAACTCACAGGGCCTATAAAAAAATAAAAAAAGACAAGCATCAGTGCTATCAAACTAACAGGTTGCCATATTAATGAATTGGGTAAAATGGGGTGACTGGATATGTCTGGAAAGAAGAGATTGCTGACACCTGTGCTGTCTCACTGCCTTCCCACATTCATTAACCACTCTGTGCTGTCTTACTGCCTCCCCACACTCATTAACCACCCTGTGCTGTCTTACTGCCTCCCCACATTCATTAACCACTCTGTGCTGTCTTACTGCCTCCCCACATTCATTAACCACTCTGTGCTGTCTTACTGCCTCCCCACACTCATTAACCACCCTGTGCTGTCTTACTGCCTCCCCACATTCATTAACCACTCTGTGCTGTCTTACTGCCTCCCCACACTCATTAACCACCCTGTGCTGTCTTACTGCCTCCCCACATTCATTAACCACTCTGTGCTGTCTTACTGCCTCCCCACACTCATTAACCACCCTGTGCTGTCTTACTGCCTCCCCACACTCATTAACCACCCTGTACTGTCTCAGTGCCTCCCCACAATCATTAACTAACCCTATCTCTAATATCTCCAACATCTCTAATATCTCCTTAATAAATTTTGTTTTAATTGTTTTCTAAGTCCTGTTTAGAGATTAGTTTATTGATATGTGTAGTAAATAATCTGGTACCACATTTTCACTATGAAACTTATTTAGAAAGTATTTAGAAAATATGTAGAACCAATTTATAATATTAACTATTTTAGTCAAGGCAAATTTCTTTGTGTAGCATTTTTCCTATACAGTGGCTGTTCAAAGTACTTTTAGCATAGCATTTAGCACATTCTTCTTCCTTTCACCCATCATTCTGGATTATCATTTTGCCCAACCCTACTTATCGTTCAGTAGATGGTGATTTTCCCCCATAATGCTTTGTGCTGACCAATGATGTTATGTTAAGAAAAACGTTTGCTGACGGATTTGATCTGTGAAGCAGTTGTTGGGTCATTAGATGTCTAATTTGCCTGAATGCGTCTACATAACAGCGGAAGAGTAAAATACCTGCTTAGACTTCACATATGTCTAATAGTACAAATGCTTTTTACAGCTTGGGTTTTTAGCATCTTAATACTTTTCCATATACAGAAATAAATGATTTTTATTATGTTTTTCTCTTTGAAAACATGTTGGTACTGCAAAGCTATCAAGGTAACAATCTGCAGACAAGTGATCTGAAATCAGTATAGAATTTTAAAATGATGACGTCTTGTGAACCTTTGTTAACAGCTTTATGCTGTTATGTACGACACCCTTGTATACAGCAAAACCAATAATTCCCCCTTATAACCACATAATTATAACATTGGGGAAAGCCATTTCACTAAGAAAAATTGAATGCACCCTTCAAACCAAGAAGAAGGTTATAAAATTGGAAAAAGTTCTACAGGCTGACAGAGAGTGGAGGTGCTCTGTAGCCTGAAGGAATATTGTACCCCTTTGAACTTTTGTCATGAGACAAAAATGAAACCGTACCACTTTGAATGTAGTAGAATTTTGGCCACTTTGCATTTTGGCAGTACAAAAGAAAACACATTGGCTATCACGGTGTAGCCGACTGCTAAATCTCTTGAGTTTTGGGACAAAGGCAGAGGGATGGACAGTACTCTGTGGAGTACTGTACTCTGTGGAAATGATTGTACTCTGTGGAAATGTTATTAGCAGGCCACCTCACACATCTTTATGAGCTAGAACTTCTAACCAAGCCATAATAAATCACAGGATATGTATATGAACAGAAGAACTGTCAGTTGTTGAGACTGCAGTGGTGGAACTGTATATGGTCTTGTCCTACTTTATAACTTTCAAAATATAAATGGTGTTCAGTGTCAATTTGGGGTCAAATCTTCTTCAAATAAGAAATATATGAAAGGTGCTTCAATCAGTAGGTTCTGTGAAGTTAAAAATATTTAAGCTCTAATAACTACAATTTAAAGTAAAAACAAAAACATGTTAAGAGAAGAAGCTTTTCCAGATATTGCGTTAAATTAATGAATGATCAGATTAGGTTAAAATGTCTTTTAAAAGAATGAATAAAGTCCAGATATTCTCCAGGGTGTGTTGTGTATGCAGGTCTTTCATGCGTTTGCGAAAGGAATAAGGTTACAGTGAGACAAACTGACTTCCAGCTACAGGTCCTTCAGATGCAGATGAAGGCATAATAACAGCTGTAGCGGAAGCACAGTAGACAGCTGCCACGTAGAGTTTGCTTATCCGCTTTCCTCCTCCCAATTACCTCTGTGTTCTTTGCACTATATACTGATTCATGCGGATGTGAAGTTCTTCTGTTCCCCTTAGCCCAAAGCTCTGTCATCTTAATGATCTCACAGATATTTTTGCACGTGCATTCATGCAGCAGCTTTGCAATGGCAGTACTGCCTCTGAACAGCATTTTTTTTGTGTGCTTGTTGGGTTTTTTTTTTTATAAAAAACAAACTCTCAGACGAGCCCTTCAATTGATCTTTAATTCCCTGCATGAGCATGACGTCGTCAGTCGGTCCTGGTAAAACATTGCAGCTGTGAGCTCCAGTTGCGCAGGCGTGAGCCTGACAGCCTCCCGTGCCCTCGTAGTTTGGAATGACGACTCTCGTCTGCAGCTGTATACCCTGTGCAACCTTCCAGCTGCCATGACGACGGCGCTGAGAGCATCGTAGAATGGTCAGGTCTTGTGCACAAGTCTTTTTAGGCTCTTGACTGTTGCTATTTAAAGATTGTTTTTGCAAAACTATTCCAGGCAGTTATACTAAAAAATAAATTAGCAAAATGATTAAAGTTGGAATAATTAAAGTTTAAAATGCACAAACATTTGTGAAAGAATTTGGGAAAGAATGGGTCGCTCTCAGGAGCTCAGTGAATTCCGGTGTGGGACTGATAGTATGCCACCTGCGCAACAAATACATCATTACATTTCCTCGCTCCTAAATATTCCACAATCAACTGTCAGCTGTACTATAAGAAAATGGAAGTATTTGGGAAAGACAGCAACTCTGCCACGAAGTGGTAGGCCACATAAACTGATGAAGCGGTGTCAGCGGATAGTGCAAAGAGGTCGGCAACTTTCTGTGGAGTTAATCACTACAGACATACAAACTTTATGTGGCCTACAGATTAGCTAAAGAAAATGCTCAGAGAGCTTCATGGAATGGTTTTCCATGGTTGAGCAGTTTGGAATCTAGAAATAACTGGACCCAGATACCCTTGCCTGGATCAGGGTTACCAAGGCCTCACTTTGGCGCCAGGCCTGGGAGAGGGGCTCCTTGGTGAGTGCCTGGTGGCCTGGTTTCTACCTGGCCGGGCACAGCCTGAAGGAGACACGTTGGTTCACTCTCCCATGAGCCCACCACCTGTGGGAGACATAGTACTAGAGGTCTGCTGCTTTGTGGATTGGGCAGTGGCAGAAGGCGGAGGCCTAGGCGTACCGATCCTCGGGACTTTTGGGACATGGAACATAACCTCTCTGGTTGGGAAGGAGACCAAACGTATTGTGAGGGTTTGCTGGGAACATCTGGCAAAGAAACCTGTCAGAAAGGTCATTAACTTCCACATCCTGCAGAATTTTGACCGCATCCCGAGGGAGGCCAGTGACAATGAGTCCAAATGGGCTTGGTTCCGTACCTCCCTGTTAAGGTCTATGCAGGGGTTCTGGAGAAGAGAGTCTGGTTGATAGTCGAGTCTCAGTTACAAGAGGAACAATGTGGGTTCCGTCCTGGTCGTGGTACACTGGACCAGCTTTTTATCCTTGCAAGGCTCCTAGAGGGTATGTGGCCCGCTGCTATGGGATATACAGTCCCTGTACGAATGGAGCAGGAGCTTGGTTCGCATGGCCGGCAGTAAGTCAGACTGGTTCCTGGGTGGGAGTTGGACTCCGCATGGGCTGCCCTTTGTTCCAATTCTGTTCATAACTTTTATGGACAGAATTTCTCGGCATAGCCAAGTGGCAGAGGGGGTTCAGTCTGGTGGCCTCAGGATTCCGCATCTCTTTTTTGTGGATGATGTGGTCCTGTTGGCATCATCAGGCTCAGACCTGCAGCTCTCACTGGATCAGTTTGCAGCCAAGTGCGAGACGGCTGGGATGAGAATCAGCACCTCTAAAATTGAGACCATGGTACTCAGACAAGGGTCAGACAAGGGTGGAGTGCCCTCTCTAGGTCGGGAGTGAGTCCTTGCCTCAAGTGGAGGAGTTCAAGTATCTCAGGTTCTTGTTTACGAGAGATAGACAGGCGGATCGGCAAAGCTCTCGATTTACTGGTCAATCTACATTCTAACTCTTACCAATGGTCACAAGCTCTGGGTAGTGATCGAAAGTATAAGTTCGCGAATACAAGTAGCTGAATTGAGTTCTCCGCAGGGTGTCTGGCCTCTGCCTTTGAGATAAGATATGGATACGGTCATCCAGGAGAGGCTTGGAGTAGAGTCGCTGCTCCTTCACTTAGAGATGACCCAGTTGAGGTGGTTTGGGAATCTGGTCCGGATGTCACTTGGGCGCCTCAATAGGGCATGTCCAACTGGGAGGAGACCCCGGGGAAGACCCAAGACACGCTGAAGAGATTGTATATCTCTGCTGTCCTGGGAACGTCTTGGTATCCCCTCAGAAGAGCTAGAAGAGGTGGTGGGGGAGAGGGAAACCTGGGCCTCTTTGCTTAGGCTACTGCCCCCACGACCCGGACCCAGATAAGTGGATGAAAATGGATGAATGATGGATGGTCGAGCAGCTGCATCCAAGCCATACATCACCAAGTACAATGCAAAGTGTCAGATACAGTGGTGTAATGCACGCCACCACTTAACTCTAGAGCAGTGGAGGTGCGTTCTCTGGAGTAACGAATCACGCTTCTCCATCTGGCAATCTGATAGATGAGTCTGGATTTGGCAGTTGCCAGGAGAACGGTACTTGTCTGACTGCATTGTGCCAAGTGTAAAGTTTGGTGGAGGGGGAATTATAGTGTGGGGTTTTTCAGTAGCTGGGCTTGGCCCCTTAGTTCCAGTGAAAGGAAGTCTCAATGCTTCAGCATACCAAAGACATTTTGGTCAATTCCATGCTCCCAACTTTGTGGGAACAGTTTGGCATTGGCCCCTTCCTCTTCCAATATGACTGTGCACCATTGAACAAAGCAAGGTCCATAAAGACATGGATGGCAGAGTCTAGCGTGTATAAACTTGATTGGTCTGCACAGAATCCTGACATCAGCCCAAGAGAACACCTTTGGGATGAATTAGAGGAGAGACTGAGAGGCAGGCCTTCTTGTCCAACATCAGTATGTGACCTCACAAATGCGCTTCTGGAAAAATGGTCAAAAATCCCCATAAACACACTAAACATTGTGAACACGCCCTCTGTCTACCCGGCGTGAACTTCGACCGTCCTGACCTCGACCACCGCACTCATGCACTTCACACACTCTACGGAGTTATTCATCTGTACGAGTACTCCGTATTCACTTCACAATTAAAAACTACTGCATTCCACAATTGGATCTGTGTCTTCCTGGTTGGATCGTTAAAATAGCGCATCACAAAGCTAATGCCACCACTGTTTGACCTCCATTCTGAAGACTGGTGATCACTGTGTAATATGATGCATTCTGGGGGAAAAACGTATGGGGGAGAGATTTGAGTGCTTACTCAGTGTGCGAGACCCCTTGCAGACTTCAGTCCATACATCAGTGGCCATGGCTGGGTCAGCCCGTTTTGTGCAAAACAAAAAGGATCAGATATGCAGCAAGTGCTGTTGTGTGGTACACGTACTGTGCAGATGAAGCTGAAAGACATGCCAAATTTCATATGTTTAAGCCTTTGATTTGTCACTGAGTATATTGCCTGCTTTCCTGTTTCACACAGGGTTGCAGCCAGGAATTTTGGCCCCAATGAAAAAATTTACCTAATGTTCTAGGACATTTTAAGCGTTCTGTCAGTCTGGGACGCTCACGAACATGGTGCAATTTAATTCAGTTATGACTCAATATCACTAAAACTATAAAAAACATTTTTTTTAAGTAAAAAGTAGAACTATGTAGAAAAAGGTGCATACAAGTTTGCATCCTGCACAAACAAAGCTTAAAAACCAAACTAACCACATATATTAATAACAAAATTTAACATTTATATACCTCCAAATGAGGGCAAATCAATAATAATTAACCATGTATAAAGTCTAATCCAAAAGAAATTAAACGTTTCTCTAGAAGACAGTAAATTGTGTAATGAAACCCGGCAAACCCTCTCAGGGCATTAATACCAAACAATGTATGCTATTTCAGGGGCTTATGTGAATTTGGATTAACCTCCGAATCCTAATCAAGGTACTTAGTGGAAATTCCATAAAACTTAATGAATCCTGTTTCAGCAGTGAACGTGGACGCTGCTCACAGGGGGCCAGGAAACACACACGCTTACTGCACTGTTACCTAGCAACACATTTACAGATACAGCAATTGTGTAGTACTTCCTGTAGTACTTCCTGTCCCCCCTAGTTAATATATATGTCCCCAAGCAAATAATATGTCATAAATGTATCATGAAACATACATACATTATGTTACTACCTTTGTCACTTATTCAAAGAGCGATTTTATACTTTATTATAAAAGTATTTTAATTATTGATTAATAAACAAACCTGAAACAATAAACATGAAATGTTGTGAAGAATTACAAATCCTCCTAGTTCGTAGCCAGTATTTTTGTTTATGAGTGACTGTACTACTCACAAGCCAGGAACACGGCGACGTGGTGTCTGGTACCAGTAGTGCGACTCAAGCAAAGTAAGTCTAGTTAATATCTTGGCTGAGGAGCTGACCAATGGGAAGGAGCAACATTTCGAGACCACACGCTTGTTTTTGTCAGTCAGGCAGCGAGGGCAGGTGCTGTGAGGTGAAGAAAAAAGTCATTAACTCCTGATATAAGCCCAGACTGGTGAATCCATTTCTGTCCCCTTCCATTACTCCAAAGAGAGAAACCCAGCCAGCCGGCTGCCCGAGGGGACTTGCTGTCAACCAATCAAATCAGCACTTTCTGTTCCATTTAAGAAAAAAAGAAAAAAGAAGTAATTATGAATCTATACTGATATTTAAAATCACTGTGCTGCTGTGGGAACAGGCATTCTCTCAGACTATTTTTAGACTACCCGCGGTGGTGCACTGTATATTGTTTCACATATTTGTGAATGATTTAAAGTAAATTATTACCTGCCTAAGGAATTCAATGGCTTTAAATGCTCAGCTACTTTCACTGCATGATCAAAACTGTTATCATTAAATGGCCTCACAGAAATCAGTTCTGTTGTGAACATTTCCAACTTTACTAGTATTTAAATTCTTTGAGTCAAGGTACAATAACAAAATAGGCTCTTGTTATAAAATTAGTGATGAAAAAAATTAGGTCTGATTTACATGATATTTGTTTAGCTTTTTGAGAGAACTTATTTTTTTCATAAGCTCAATGTCTAGTGCCTCACATCAAATCTTATTACTTGTCAATCCATGGTGGAATGCAGTAACATGCTAATTACCCTTGCATAGAGCTTGACAGATTGATCTCAGAGGGACTATTGATGTTAGTTGAAAATGATTTATGTATACCACCCAAAATCTATAAAGACAATATACAAAGCAATTTCCAGGGTTTTAAGCCCACAAAATATTCAGAAAATTTATATTGATTACAGTTGATTATATATTGAAAAATGAATTTTAATTTTTATGAGTATTATTTAAGTGAAGTCTAATATTTTATGTACATTTCAGCTATTCAGAATTACTGAGACTTTTACTTCGGTGTTTTTTTTTTTTCTGCCAGAATAATACACGGTATCTGATTTCACCTCCACTGGGTACAGTTATGAAATGTGTAAATACACTAAGACTTTATTTAAAGCTGTATCTAGGTCACAGTTCTACTCTGCTGTATATTGTCTTGTCACTCCACCTTACAGAGGTACACTGCCAAAATAAATATTTGTGATGTAATTGTTTTGGTCATATTATACTAAGAAATGGGCATTAAACAAAAACGTAAAAGCTAAATGCAAATGACAGCCCTGTTGGAGGAATGAGTGCACATATTCATATGTCACTATGGCAATGTGTTACCATTAATGTCAGAGAGTTGACCTCAGTGCGACCCTTAGTTGACCTTTCCTGTCTGCACTGGGCCAATCACACTCCCAGGATTTCCCCCTGGCCTTGACCCATTTTACATTATATCCTCTATATGATATGTATACTACCAAGTGTTGCTCATGGGAGAGATATATTGATTCTCCATGCATTTCTCAGCCATTCAAAGTTTGAATCTTCTTTCCCATTTATCCAATTTTGATCAAGTTATCCTGTTCTTCCATTTGTGAATATGGATTTCCGTATGATCCCCTCGCCTGCCTGATTGATGCCAGCTGCCTGTATTGATGCCAGTTCCTGCAGAAATGCTCTGACATGCATCCTGTCTCCTGCTGATACCAAAGTAGCATCAGGATGAAACGTCCCAGCATAGACCTAATGTAATAGTGCTAGCAAAAAAGACCATTTATGTATATCTGCAAATGGAAAAGTAGTGTTCCCAAAAGGAATGCTGGTAAGAGAAAAGGTGTTGGAAGAAAAAACATGCAAAGAAACTCAAAGCTGACCTTCTTTCATAGGTTAGAAGAGTACATTTGTGAAGCTATGCAATAAGACAAGATATAGCTCTCACACGTCTCACATTTAGCAGAAAAACATAAATTCATAGTGACTCAGTTCTCCTCACTTTTAGGGTAATTATGTTACACAACCATAAATGGCGCCATCTTAGTTCCCCATTGTGTGGAACAGCCTCAGTTTTAGTTGCTTGCGTATCTCAGCCAATTACAATGAGCCATGCTCATCTCCTCTAGTCCTTCAGCTTTCATAGCCATTCCTATTTTACACTTCTCTTCAAACATTCTCTGTAATTGACAAAAGGCACTGAGGCACCAGCTTAAATATCTAGACCATGCAGGAAGTCCAAGAAGGTAATGTTATTATTCTAAGCCAGAATGAATGCAATCTCAAACCACCACCTGCATTTCCGTGTCCTCCTTTTGTTCTTTGTCCGCTCATTTTTATAGAGAACTATAGATTTCTATCACTTTCTTCATTGTATTAATGGTTTAATAATGGAATTTTGATTTATTTCTGTGTTACTATTATGTCCAGCTATAATTATCACTATTACTATTAATAAAAAATATGAATTATTAATTTTGAGCATTTGTACATTTCTCACCATATTTTGAGCCTGCTCCAGATCAACACAATGCCTTCAGCAGTATGTTTGTTGAGGTAACTAACCATGTTATGGTTACCCTTGGCTTGCAAAGCTTTTAGCATTATACCTTATAACATGTAACATTTCTTAGGATCATTCTACAAGTATAATGGGCTTCGTATGATTAGTGAGGGTTAGTGAGTCCTAAGACCTCTGTATGTTGGGAACAGTGACATGTCGTAATAGGAGTCTGCACTCTGCACTTGAAACACTTCGCGTCTTGTCTGGGTATTTTTTTGCAGTTGCTGCAGCGTCTCCTGCTGTTCTGGCTTTGTGAGAATGGGCAGCCGTTTGTTTTGCTTTTCGCTCTTCGCTCCCCCCCCCCCCCCCCCCACCCCCCACCCCCCCCAACCCCCCCCCCCCCCCCCAACCCCCCCCCGTCCCCCGCAAAAGTGGCCCATGAGTACCTTCAGCAATTTCCTGGCAACAGACACACCGGCGTTGTCCTCGTCCATTCACTGGAAGCGGAAGCCGGGAACTGAGCCCCTTCTGGAACTCGACGCAGCCGACCTGACCGCCTTACCAATGAGGAGCGGCCGCATTCTGGAACCCGGAGTGTCACGCGTAAATGGATGTGACATGGCGAGGCCTTGTTTCCTCCGCATGAATGGAAGAAAGGGCCCGATTTTGCTTAGCTCTTCCCTCCTTGCCGTGTCATATTCCCATAGCCGTGTTCAATACCGTGCTCAACGAAACTACAGGACAAATTAGCCCTGATCTTCCTGGCAATTTGTTGCGGAAGGGCATTGTGCTTTTCTGCGGCATGCTTAGCTGGGTTTGGTCTAGACACTGTGCAGGGATCTTCGGGAGGACTCCTTTGGTATTCCGCACATGTTTCGGGTTGTGTGTATACTGAGAAAGAGGAGCACTTATTCTGAAAGGCTTTGGCTGTTTACTCAGTATGTGAATGCGCTGGATCTTTATCCTTTCCCCATTCCAGTGAATCTAGGAGCACAGAAAGATTTAATCTTGCTCCTTTTGTTATCTGTGACAATAACCTCATAATTGATTCGCCGTGATGTAATGTTTTTTCTTCCGTTGCCATAAGTACATCTTTTACATCTATATATTCTGGAGTGGAAGTAAAAAAAATTCACATAAGTCATGAATCATAAGTCAAGAAAATCTTTTTCCTGCACATACAGCAGCCATATAGTGCAAGAAACACAATGCTACATATAACAATAGACAATAAGTCAAATTAAGAATGTTTGACATAAAATGATCACCTGTATAATTAAATGTCATTTCTATTAACAAATTCAACTAAAGGTTCAGTGTATGGCCAAAAGTATATGAACGGCCACATAATTATTAAATTCAGGTATTTCAGCCCCACCCACTGCAGACAGCTGTATGAAGCAAATAGCCATGTAATCTCCACAGACAAACTCTGGTAGTGGAACGGGTCATAATGGAGATCTCTGGGACGATAAATGGAGTGATAAAGTGGTCTATCTGCAAAGTCTATCACTGTAATTTTGAAGTATCTAGGAGGAACAACAGTCATGAAGCAGCAGACCACAGGGTCTCACAGGGAAGGGCCTCCGGTTGCTGAAGCATGTCGGGTACAGTGTGCTTGTCCTCTGTTGCATCACTCACTACAGACTTCCAAACAGCCTTTGGAAGCCACATCAGCACAAGAGACTTTGTATCAGGAGCTTCATAAAATGGGTTTGCATGGCTGAGCAGCTGCATCAAAGCCAAAGATCACTATGCACAATACAGAGTGTGGAGTGACGTGGTGAGCAGCTCCTTCTGTCGTCATGCTGGAACAGGGCTTTCATAAAGATATGATTTGATGAGTTTGGTATGGAGGATGTCACCCGGTCTGCACAGAGATCTGAACCCCATTTAACACTTTTGGGATGAATTGGAAGGTCTACTGCATGCCAGATCTTCTCATCCTCCATCAGTGCCTGACCTCTGAATTCCTCTCTTTGACTGAATGGGCAGCGGATCCCACAGACACACTCCAAAACCTTGTGGAAAACCTTCTGGGAGCTCAGAAGCTGTTACAGATGTGAAATGGGGGACAACTCCAAGTTGAAATGGTTTGGGTGTGAAATGTTCATTAATGGCACTTTTCACATTGGCCTGAATCCCCTCTATGTTGGTTTCACCTGTGGGACAGTGCTGAGTGTAGATTTAACCTTAGTTAGAACCAGTCACACTGTGCCCAGCAGTATTCTAGCAATAAGCTAGGTTTCCTTGGTTTTCTGATTTTTGAAGATCCAACAGCATAGCATAATTCTGGAAGACATCATCTACACATGGTGCTGATCTGAACAAATGTTATCAATGGAACTTAATACCCTCAATCTGCTCAATCAACTTTAGTAGACTCAAGTAAACTAGTTTTTGAATGCAACTGAACCATTTCTGCTGACACAAGGTTCATTAAGCTCTTTTACATTTTTACATCATATACTTTTGTCCATAGAGTATATGTTTATATTGAGAACATTTGGAATGCCAGGCTTGAATGATTTGCCAAAAGAAAAACAGCTTTAGCCGGAATGCTAATTTCAGTTGCGATATACAATGAATGACAAGAACATAAGCATTACCTCATGGTGCTCTAATTGCATAAATTTCTATTCTGTTCTGTTGGAATTAGATGAAATATTTTAGTCTGCTAACATTTCATAGCATACTTAAAGCTCCAATGAATCAACAAACGTTCAGACAGTACTACAAAGAACCTACGTTTGATTAACCTTGATTCTAATTTTGAGCAGATCAAACAGGAAGTGCTGTCTTCTTTTAAATGTGTGAGGAAAGGTTAGCTTAGTCACAAGCATAATATGGTCAGTACTTACATCTCTTCTTTGGTGCAGTTCTTTATATTGACTAGGTAGTGACGTGCTGTCCGACCACGTAGACCTATGCTTGAGCAGAAAAAATTATGTTTTTGATCTAGAAGGGGAATCTGAATAAATATATTTCAGTATGGTTGGCTGGGATTCATACTAGCTTTAGCCTGCAGTATAATATTGTGGTTCTCTTCCACATAGTCCCAATCCTTTTCTGTTCCTGTGAATCTGACAGTCAAAGAGTCTGTGATGAAATTCATTATCTTTGAGGTACAGGCCACTGTCTATGTCTCTGCTTTGCATTCTACAGTTATGAATTAAAACAATAGCTCTTAATTACCAGTTGCTCATTCAGCCGAATAAAGCAAACATTGACAATTTTGCCGAAGCAAATTAGTTTGGATGATTGTGATTTCTTGTTTACAAGAGCTGAGAGGAGAGATTATAAATCATGAGTGTTGCTGGCACTAGCCGGTTTAAAAATACCCATTAAAATTGCTCACAAGAAAGAAAAGAAAGAACTCCTTACAAGCTGTGGGAGCAGTTTTCCCCACTTAGACTAGAGATGTTTGATTACAGGGCAGCTACATGAGTTATACAGTGGTATTGATGAGCATGAGGTATTAGTTAGCCAATCACTGGTAGGTTTAATTACTAACAGAACCCACTGGCATTAAAATATGGTCTGAGGGAATAAAGTGAAATGCATATTTACTGAGCAATCACACCTGAAAGAAAAACTATGGTGTATCTTGTATGGTGCTACAGCCAATGGTCCTGGTGCAAGAGCAACATGCATTGAAGTTCAGACATGTTATTTATTTGCACTGTAAACGGTTGTCTGATGACATGAAGTAACCTGTAGAGTGACAGAACGGACAAATGAATCATCACGAGGACTCGAGGAAGCGTCTTGTTCTCCAAACGTGAAGCCAGCTGAAATGCTAAATGAATGTTCTCAAGAATCATCCTTGATAGCACCAGTCTGGGAGAACTTCTCCAAACAGACAGATAGTCGCTGCATCTTTTCACCGTGCCACTCGTGCAGGGATGTGGGGAAGCTGAGTGTAGTCAGAGGAAGGTCCCACATAGCCTGACACACACGGACATTTACCCAACGTTGCTGCAACGGTTTACTGGGAATATACTGTTACTTTTGACACTGGCTAAGTGTCCTAGATCTGTAAAACAGGAGACTCACTGTATTATCAGTGCTATATTACTAGTGGATCATTTACCTTGAATAAACCAGTGACTGTAATGGAACATTGGAACATCTCGGTAACATCTCACATGACGCATAATGACATATAAGCAGTATTATTCAAGGACTAGCTGATATTAATGCTCACGATGTGACTGGCTAAAAAACTGCTATGAGGAAAGCTGATATAAAATTAGTATAGAAAAAAAATTGTCCAGCTACAGTAAATGTGAGATGCCCTGTAAGATATTTGTTGCTAATTGCCCAGTAAAATAGAGGCCATGGCCCATGACCCATGTAACCCAGGCCTTATTGAAAAATGTTAGCAACAAAAAAAATAAATAAAAAATGTTAGCATACAATTAATTGCAGTAACTCATTTGCAGTGAGTGTCAAAATTCTGTTATTTCCAGAGAATTTGTAGTACAGTGTATCAAATATTCACCTGACTGCTTAGTTAGCTGGATTTCCCTCACAAACATACTTTAACACATACGAAGATGTCTGGCCTGTTAGAGTAAGACCCACAACAAATAAATGCCCTTACGTTTGAAATGTATTGGTGACTCATTTTATTCATCATACTGTATGTGTTTACGATGTCGGACAGAGGAGCTTCATAATATTAACCAGATTACATCTCTTCATTTTTTGTGTACCCAGTATATATAGTACATTCTATATAATATAAAAGGAATGTGTAGTCCTTTACCTAACCAATACATGTATATACACAGCTATGTACTTTTCCCAGTTTTTATTTAACCTTTAGTCTAAATATCAAATCAAATAAAATATATTTGTATAGCACTTTTCACAACATATGTTGTCACAAAGCGCTTAAATATGTCAGTGTTGGATCATTGGATCCATTACTCTCATCCTGAACCATTTAAGACTGAATCACAAACACAGGATGAAGGCCATCCAGAATTATAGCGCCCCAGCTTGTTGACCGAGTGAACTACGAGAGCACATTTGGCGCTCAGCCCTGCAGCCTGTAATTCTCCTTACAACATTGGAAGCAACATGCTGAGGTGTAGAGCTTCAGTCACATGATCACTGTCATGCTGAGAGAACCAGAAACAACTCAAGACAGGACAGGACAAGACAGGACATCAAAAAGATGAGACATGATATAATGTCATTTTAGAATATTTTCACATTGTGTATTTGCTCCATTTTCTGTTTAAAGTTTAAAATGGACCCTTCCAGTTTAGTCTATATATCTTTTTTTCCAACATACTGTATATTTTATGATATCTCTGTTGTTCAGACTCACAGGGGAGGTGGACACGTGGAGGGGATGTGTGCATGTGGGCACGTGGAGGGGTTGTGTACATGTGGAGGGGATGTGGGCACATGGGCACGTTGAGGGGATATGGGCATGTGGAGGTGGATTCCGCCATTGCTGTTGTTTCTGCACCCGAGGTTCATAATTATCATTGTGTGCACCACATGAATTGCCCTCAGACTCCATCAGCTAGTAGCTGTACAAGTAATTGGTTTTACTGTAGTGTCTCAGTACAGGCAGAGAGTCCTGGCAGTGGAACCCAGTGAGAGAGCAGAGAGTGGGAGTTCTAGTTTCTGGGTTCTGACTTCCAGCTTCTGGGTTCTGAGTTCAAATGTCTGAATTCTGAGTTCTAGCTTCTGAGTTCTGAGTTCAAGTGTATTGATTTTTGAGTTTCGGCTTCTGGGTTCTGAGTTCAAGTGTTCTAGCTTCAGCAAACAAACGTAGAGGATGGGTGGTGGATGGTGCTCTGTCACTAGGGTCTGTCCTCTCTGCCCTTCCTGCACCCCATTCAGTCCCCCAGGGGGCTGTGGATTCTGGTAGAAATACTCTGTGTATGATTGGCTGCTGTTTCTTGCTGGAGTGTGATTGGTCATGTACCTGTGTTAGAATTGTAAAGTGACCTTGGGTATCTTGAAAGGAGCTATATAAATTGAACATTCATTCAACATTGTAACTATACAAGTGTCAGTCGGCTGTATGGGTATGTTCCATTAACTGTTTATTACGTTAATGGTGATTCTCTGTCTTAGAACGTAATGATCTTTGCTATTAACTCATCAGAATCATGCATGCTACCAAAGCATGTCAATAGACTCTCAATGAATGGAAACGCAGATAAACAATACAGAGTAGCTGACCTGCAGTAACACTACAGCACCAACAGGCCAGCGTGGAGACCTGCAGCTTGGTGCAGATGAGCGAATCATAGCTTTGCTGATACTGGGGAGAGCAGCACTCCCTCTTGTCTCACATTGCTTAATTCAAGCACTCCAGCCTAAATGCATATTTAACACATGACTTCGTACTTCAAATATAATTTTCCCGATGGCCAGCATAGCTGGAAAACAAGGTAGCCATGACTAAACAGCTCAAATATCTATATAAGACTTATCTGTTTACTTTAGCCTTTGATTAATGTGTTACATATTTACCACATCACATATCTTTCTTCTCCGAGGTTGACCGGGGGAGTAACACTGCAGTTGGAGCCTACAATACCAATATCATTGCTCTGACATGGAATGAAAACCTGGCGTTCATCACAAGACATTTACATTGACAATATCAACACCCAGAATTTTCATTCTAGTTACCTTATACTTAGTCTGATTGTGTGATTTGTGTGTGACTTGTGTATTCGTCTGTATAATTTGATTTTGTGTGTTAACGTTCCGCCCAATGGAGGATGGGTTCCCTTTTGAGTCTTGGTCCTCCCAAGGTTTCTTCCTATTCCCCACCATCATAGGGAGTTTTTCCTTGCCACTGTCGCCTTTGGCTTGCTCATTAGGGATTTGGACCCATACGATTGTTAACCTTGTGAATCCTGTAAAGATTGTAATGCTGCTTTGTGACAACATGTGTTGTGAAAAGTGCTATACAAATAAATTTGATTCTGATTTGATTCTGTACCTCACTATTGTGGAACATTCAGCTTAAATCCTGTTAAAAGGCAGACTGAATGTAGATTTACATTTTGTACAATAATGTAGAAGGTAATCAGAACACTGAATGCTGCCGGAGGGATGATGATGAGTGTGATGAAGGGTCATGTGCATATATTTTATTTCAGTTTGTTTGTCAGTGTTACAAACATGCTTCAATGTTTTTCCCTGCTAATATTCTGTTATTGCAGTTTTGGTACCAAGTAGCAGTCCATAGATGAATGTAATCCACTTTTACATCTCAAACTGACTTTCCTAACTGAACTTTCACAAGTCCAAAGGAAACTGTGCAGGACTGCTGACGTGCTCGAGAAGTTGGGATTAGTTCTTGACATGAGCATGTTTTGGTGACACTCTTCATTTGTGAAATCATGAGCAAGATCCTGGAAATATGTCACACAGTGTGGTGTAGCCAGACAGACAGTGTAGTGTAATCAGATAGACAGTGTAGTGTAGCCAGACAGACAGTGTAGTGTAATCAGCCAGACAGTGTAGTGTCAGCACACTAAGCACTTTCCAGAGTCATGTAGCCTCTTCCCCGTTTGCATAACAGTCAAAAGAGTATTCCTACTCCTGGATATTATACAACACACACACACACTCACACTAAAGGCAGTTATACATTTTCTTCTTCCATGCATTTGGTGTTAGGCAAAATCCTCTTACACTGTACGATCAGTTTAGGGAGTGTGATACTGTTGCTCACTTGTTTGAGTCTACAAAAGATCTAATAAATGCATCTTATGCAACTATGAGAGTGCACAGTTGAGTAATCAAGTGTGCCACACCAGACACCAGAAAGCTCACTGCAGCTCTGCAGACGTGCGGTAGAGTCGAGCTCCCCATCCCCAGAGGCTGAATAAACCAGATGGGATTCTAAATGCTAAATTTCATTTTGTATCATCCGTAGGTCAGTCCACCCCTCATTGGTTCACCATCTGTCGTCATCGTACTCCTACTCTCTGCTACTCTACTTGATGGCATCGGCTAAAGCTGAAGAGTGATTCTGGCTTTCTAGTATTGCCCTCTGCAGCCTTGTTGCAGTTTGTAGCAGTGCCAAGGCTGGGCCTACATGGAGAACTGTGTTCCTGAACAGCTACAGTTTCCCTCCATTGTCACACCTTATTCAACTCAA
Organism: Brachyhypopomus gauderio; assembly: GCF_052324685.1. Taxonomy (NCBI): domain Eukaryota; kingdom Metazoa; phylum Chordata; class Actinopteri; order Gymnotiformes; family Hypopomidae; genus Brachyhypopomus; species Brachyhypopomus gauderio. The sequence continues at coordinate 31,914,813 of NC_135211.1, read as the reverse complement.
GGCTTAGTGAGGAAAGTCTTCTTGCAGTGGCAGATGCTGTAGAAGCAGCTATGAACTTCGAGAGACCTCAGCCTAAGCTACAGAGTTGGACACACTTGCACTGGGCTCACAAGCAAATAAAATTTGCTGTGCATGCTGCAAAACATCTTTTTGTAGAGATTCTGTAAAATAACCATTATGGAATGGAATTAAGAGATGTACTAAACTGTAAACCAAAAGCAACTTCTGGGTAATCTTCTGATTTAAAAAATACAGGAACCCAGAATTACACAGTGGAATACTAAATTCTGAACCTAAATGTTAGGAGAGATTTTGATACACATAGTTCTTGGCAGGCTCCAGATATGGGACAATGAACCACTCTACCATATTTTCCAACAGTCTTTATCTCATTTATACTGTTGAAAAAGATCTTAGTGCAAGGTTGGCATGTACATTTAGACTACAAGGCTGCCTACTACAGAGACATAATGTAATTTCTAAAGCAACAAAATGCTTTATAAGTACTTGTTTTTACTCAGATGTCGAGATAAATTAACTGCATAACATCTCACTGGAAACATTTAATTTATTGCAATATGAATGTTAAAGACTGTGAAGGGAAAATTCCTTGGATTCCCTCCACAAGGGTGTTTGCTTTCAGGAGACAGCCAGCTAAGAAGATTATAAGCACAATTTTCAATTTATCTCTCACCCCAGACTTCACTTATTGATCGTCTCCCTTATCTCTGTTTCACAGAGACCACAATGTGATTGGCATCATCTTCTGGATCTGCCACTCTGGAAATTGTTAGCACAACTAGAGTAAATTAGTTTGTACTTTTATATAGCCTTAAATGTTTGACAGTGTCTTTTGTTTCAGTGTCTGTCTAGTTTTGGTTTATGAAGGGGGGGTGGGGGGGGGGCAGATGAGCTTCTCTGTCAAAGAGTGTGTGCTGTCGAAAATGATTATAGCCATCACAGAGTATATAGTCACATTGACAAATATAATATGACTAAAAAGCAGATACATTTATAACTGTTCTGACAACTTGGTTTTGAGTAATTGTGGCATTTCGACAATGAAGTCATTGTTTATAAAAGGTTGGGAGAGAACTTGACAGCAATGAATGGCCACTCTAAATATATATGACAAAACATACGCACGCACGCACATTTACATTCACACACATTAAAAACACACACGCACAAACCGTATAAAAAGCCACGAGACAAGAAGATACTCCAGTGTTGAGCCACTGCGTTCTCAGTGGTGGAAATGTTGTACACGGGGAGGTTCGACTTTCAGATGACATTGACGCTATGTAGATGAGAGTGGGGATTTGTGCTCCATGTAACATCTCTGGTCGCTGATGTTAGGTGGTGGTACAAGGCAAATCTGCTCTTTCCGCTCGTCGTCCCCCGTTTTTTCAGCACCACTCTTTTGGACAGCACCTCACTCTGAAGCACGAGCTCACCTTTTCCACCCGGATAGTACTTTGTTTCACGTGTCTTTATGGAAACATTTGGCTTTGGTTTGCGCAGCTAAAATTCTACGTATTCGACTTAAGGAAGAATTTCTCCCGTCGCTTGAGATTTGGCAGGGAAAGCTGTTCAGTTGTAAGTACAGCACCTTTTCAGCTCTACTAAACTCTTAATTGTGACATTTATGGCGATTCAAGCGACTGCGTCTTGGGTTGTCAAGTAGTCCATTGTTTAAGGCGTTTGCAGGAGCGCGCACGAAACACATGAAGAACGAAAGCTTTTCTTAGAAACTAACGAGAAAGATGGAGCGTCGCTAGCATGCAACTGTTTGAAAATTATGTTTTTAATTTCGCTGAATACTTTTTATTAACTGTAGGAATAGGCGCGTAAAGGCGTAAAGCGGAACGCTATAATTGCCGTAATATTCACTCTCTGGGCGCTTTTATTTAACTGGTGGTAAATACAGTAACACATATTCTTATTTAAAATAGCAGTCTATTGGAGACACTCGAGTCCAAAAGAAAAATATAATTTTCAATTACGTTTTAATGCGCGTAAATCAGGCGAAAAGTTCGATCTATAATTTCATTTGACTGGTGCATGAATGTTAGCTACTAGGATTGCAATTCCACATCGATTTTTCTGTATAAGTAAGAATAATTGTTTTGGTGATCAAAGTTTGTGTGGTATTGTTAAATAAATGCGTCGTGCACCTCGCATTTGACTTAGATTTGACTCTTAAACCTCACAGTTGCCACAAATAATTTTAAACACGAAAAGAGTACTTTATGACCTTACACTGTTACTGACCTTACGTATCCAAATATATATTTTTTAATGATGTACTGGCTTTTATCCCAGATTTCTGCCGACCACTCTTGGCCAGCTGACTCGCACATTCCCACCCGGCGCTCGCGCTTAAGATTGGGCATCGAACCGCGAAACTGCTGTCTACGTGGACTGGTGCTGAAATATTCCGTCCGCCTACCAGGACCTCTGCAAAATCCAGAGATATGGCGACAAATGGTACAAAAGCTTCGGATGGACACGTTTTAACAGAGGTGAACGAAGCGCCTACCACCAATGATAAACCAAAAACCTTGGTTGTCAAAGTCCAGAAGAAAAAGGAACTCCCGGACAGGGAAACGTGGGCTGGAAAATTTGACTTTCTTTTGTCGTGTGTGGGGTACGCTATTGGACTTGGCAACGTCTGGAGATTTCCCTATCTTTGTGGAAAGAACGGTGGAGGTAAACACGCGTGGCGTTTTTTTTTTTTTTTTTTTTTTTTTTTTTGTAAAAGGATTTCCGTACACAACTGCTTTCTTGGCAAAGTAAATTTTCTGTCCTGAGTAATCTGAATAATATCTATGCTATGAGTAATTTAGATTTTCTATTTTCATCTGTGCGCAAATGTGCGCCATCATCATTCGAAGTGCAACGAATCCATACATTGTCCCAGCTGTGGATTATTTTGAAAAAAAAGATGAAATAGTAATGGGAAATAATTTCTTTTATCCAAACATCTTTTTACTCATGCTTTAAATTTCTGTTTAGGGGCCTTCTTGATTCCTTACTTTTTGACGCTCATATTTGCTGGAGTACCGTTGTTTCTGCTTGAAACTGCCCTTGGTCAGTACACATCGATTGGAGGACTTGGAGTATGGAAACTAGCTCCTATGTTCAAAGGTAATCATGTAAAGAAAATGTCATTAACATAAACCACTCGAATCTTTTAAGGTCTCAAGTCATCCGCTGTGCATTTACCTTAAGACAATGAAATGCTTTTAAAGGAATGTTACATTTTCAACACGATGTCTTAATATTGATAAAATCATAACGTTGCCGTTTTTACATGCAAAGTCTATGTATTAAATATGAATATATCCGGGATCGCTGCGGGCGGGTCCTTGTCCCACACGTATCCCACATGTCCCACACATGTCCCACACATTTCCATGATGTCTCCTAGGTGTCGGCCTGGCGGCGGCAGTTCTGTCTTTCTGGCTTAACATATACTACATTGTCATCATTGCTTGGGCCATTTACTATCTCTATAACTCTTTCACGACAGTAAGTACAGCTTATTTGCTAGCTTTCCACATCAAACAGCTTTCCTAATTGCTAAAGACATAATGGTGAAAGGAAAAACATATTTTTTAAATTTATTTATATGCATCAATATATACATTACTCAAACACCACATTGTCCTGTTTCAGGATTTACCATGGAAATCCTGCGACAATTCTTGGAATACGGACAGATGTTTTTCAAATTACAGCGTAGCAAATTCTGCTAATTTGACCAGTGCCGTTGTGGAGTTTTGGGAGTAAGTGCACCATTTACTGAAACAATACAGAATTCAGCATCCCAGTTTGCATGCAAAACATCGACTTTTGTCCTGAGCTTTAGAAAGGGACCAGTGTTATTTGCACAAAAATGCATCGTTTGTTTCCGCTTGGCTCACGGACAACTCTAGTCATTGTGACATGCATCAACAATGAAGGCTGTATTTTGACTAAGTGGGATAGTTTTTTGTCAACAACAGTTTGTATTTGTTCAGATGTAACATCAACCAGTGATGTTTGCTTCCCTGTCACCCTCAGACGTAATGTGCATCAGCTAACCGATGGTTTGGAAAAACCAGGGGAGATCAGAGTTCCACTTGCAATAACTCTAGCCATTGCTTGGGTATTAGTCTACTTTTGTATCTGGAAAGGTGTGGGTTGGACAGGAAAGGTAAGGACAGTAATTTTTTGGTTTCTTTACTGATTTTTTGCATTTGTGCTAATCTGATTTAACAGCACCTTTCTGGGCAGTTTTAACACTGCCAATATCACGTTTCAATGTTTAGAAGTGGTCACTACTCCAGGCAGTAGAGCATTTCTCTCTTAATTCCCAACAGTCTAAACAGTCCCTGGGCACTTTAGGGTCATTAGTGCCTTGTTGAGCTCTGTAATGATTGGCCTTCCCCAGGAGGTGTTATTAGTAGTGATTACTTAACACTTTTTGCTTAAAACAATGCCCCCTATTCTGGACTATTCTGGCCTTCACTAATCCAGTGAACATCTGTTTTCAGGTGGTGTACTTCTCAGCTACATATCCCTACTTTATGTTACTGATTTTGTTCTTCCGTGGGGTTACACTGCCTGGGGCCAAAGAAGGCATTTTGTTCTACATCACACCTGACTTTGAGAAACTGAAGGAGTCAGAGGTACGTAATCTCCCATTGACTGTGTATTGGTGGGCTCACATTGACCAACTTCTTTCTCCTCCATGTTTCACCCTTGTCTCACTCATGTCTCATTCATGTTCTCAGGTGTGGCTTGATGCTGCCACTCAGATTTTCTTCTCCTATGGGCTGGGCCTTGGGTCACTCATCGCCCTCGGGAGCTACAACACCTTTAACAACAATGTATACAAGTAATGAGAGGCATTCCACTCTCCCTTAAAAAACCATGAAAAATAAAAGGGCGAAAGCTTTTACAACATGGATATGTTGACAGTTGACAATACTACAGTACATACATCAGTGCTGGTGAATGATGGATATGAGATCAACAGAACATTTTAACTGAAAATCTGTTGCTCATTCCACAGGGATTCGATCATCGTCTGCTGCATCAACTCCTTCACCAGCATGTTCGCCGGCTTCGTCATCTTCTCCATTGTTGGTTTCATGGCTCACATCACCAAAAGGCCAATTGCAGATGTGGCAGCATCAGGTAATCATGGTCAAATGTAAAAGGCTTGAAATGTGATTAGAACATGTTAGAAAATCGGGTGAATGGACAATGACAAAATTCTAAATGCTTCTTCTTTCAGGTCCTGGTCTGGCGTTCTTAGCCTACCCAGAGGCAGTTACCCAACTGCCCATTTCACCTCTTTGGGCAATATTGTTCTTTTCCATGCTGCTTATGCTTGGAATAGACAGCCAGGTAATTAACAGGTTATAGATGGTACATAAGAGTTGCTATTTCATAATGCATCTGCTAACATGTGAAATCCACACTTCAGTCTCTGAACCTATGTTCATCAAAATTAACTGTAGTGCTTCTCTATAAGATACCTATCTTAATCTTAACCTTTTCTTAATCTCTTTTGAGATTTGACCACACTGGAATGAGTTGACTATTTTCTATATCCACAGTTCTGTACAGTGGAGGGTTTCATCACTGCTTTGGTGGATGAGTTTCCTCGCGTACTTCGAGGACGACGAGAGATCTTCATTGCCATCGTCTGCCTCGTGTCATATGTGATCGGCCTGTCAAACATCACACAGGTGAGCGCGTCACACTCCCTCTGAATGGGTATTTCATTTCTCCTCTCCCTGTGGACGCAGCCCAATGTAAAAGTGGGAAGATGATTATAGTGTGTAAAAGCAGGAAGATGATTATAATGATATCCACAAACATGTGTTGGTAGTCAGGCAAAAATAACTCCAAAGGGCTGACTGAAAGCTCTTGAAGGTACATTAAATAGGATCCTGGTGCTTCAAGAACATGAGAGGATATAAACATTTCAAAAAGGGTATTTTTGCTAGGATAGCTAATGGCTTTGTAGTGTTATCAGTTCAGTAGCTTCATAACCTCAAACTGTTACATAAAGGCTCGTAACCAGAAAAGGGTGCATGTGCCATTCAGGCTATTTCAGTTCCATTTGCATTAGTAGAACCTCCTCAGAGTAGAGCATTGGACTGTTGGTATACTCTATGCAGAGTAGTGTTGGACTGTTATACTCTCTTCAGAGTAGCACTGGACTGTTGTTATACTCTCTTCAGAGTAGCACTGGACTGTTGGTATACTCTCTTCAGTAGTGCACTGGACTTTTGTTATACTCTGGATAAGTATTGGGAAAACCAAATTTGCTATTAGACTGAGTGCACAGAGTCATTAAAGCATATTCATAGACACAATAAGCATAAGTAAATGTAGTCTCTTATAAGTATGTGTGAGTAACCTGAATTTATTTAAAGCACACAATCTCATGGTGAAACACTGTGTAAGTAGTATCATGCTTAGGACACCTTCTGTAATCAAAGGTTTAAAGAGACAAAATGACATATTGCTCACTGTAACTTGATAGAAAGTTATGTCACTCTTTCCAGACTTGCCAAAACATGAGTCACAAAGATGAATCTTTGTCATATTTCTCTTTTTAATCTCTAATTCAGAGTTTGATTGAATAGTATTTATGATTTTACAGTATGATTCTTATTGCTTATATGAATCAAATGATGATTTGTACCATATAAAATCTGAATAACACACTGCTACCTGGGGGACAGTCTGAAGAGATATATACAATATTGTTTATTCAGGACTGTCTGAAGGAGAGTAATGACCTAATGAATATGCCAGGCATGTCAGTCTTAATGTAGAACATCTGAGCATTTTATAGCCACTCCTCCCTTTGCCTGCTTTACCACCGTATAGTCACACGTAGACACACTTCACACTGGGTGGCCATTTTGGGTTGAGGAATTCTTACCTTACACTTTGTTTGCAGAATGTCCTCTTGTTATGCTTCCACACCCTTTGACACAGTGAACTACATGTAATCCATCTGTGAACATTACCCATCTCTAGATGTTTGCCCAATTGTTGAATTTAGGATGGTACATTTTTACCTGGGGATTTGGACAGGAGTAAAGGAAGTAATATAATAAATACATTAATACGTATGTTTCATTTCCTTTGGCCATTCACCAAATAAGCAACATGTTCACATTTCACATGTTAATCATATTTTATTTGTATTTAGGGTGGCCTATATGTATTCAAACTGTTTGACTACTACTCTGCCAGTGGGATGTGTCTTCTGTTCCTCGTCTTCTTTGAGTGTATCTCCATATCTTGGTTCTATGGTAAACATCCGCTCTGCTTACGCATTCATCTCTCAACAGATCACTGCATCTTTCATTTTAAACGTTTCAAGTCCTTAATAGTACCAGTAACAGTACCATCCATAAAAACTTTTTATTTGTTAACATTATAGATTTTACTATACTATACTAAAAAATGTCCAATCTTGTAACTTATAATTAATCTTCACAAATGTAATTATGATACAATATCATTTAAATTCATGCTAATCTCTGTACCTAAATCACTTTTGCAGTCAGTTCTTTTTAATGCATATGAAGTTGTAGAGTCATAATTGTCTTGCATAGAGAGTTTGATTATTAAGCAATAATCCTTAGGGAAGTGTTCACACACCATTGCACACTGCCTAATGCTGTCCCTTCTTATTTGATTTATAAGGTGTCAATAAGTTCTATGGCAACATTGAAGAGATGATTGGATACAAACCTTGCATTTGGTGGAAGCTGTGTTGGGTTGCTTTTACCCCTTTGATTGTGGCTGTAAGTGTTCTTACAAAAACAAGTGATCTTTTTTAAGACAAATATTTTTACGCTATAGAGTGTAGATGATTGTTCCTAACCTGGTAGTAAATCTCCTTTTGTAGGGTGTGTTCCTGTTTAGTGCGGTTCAGATGGTTCCTCTCACCATGAATAATTACGTATTCCCAAAGTGGGGACAGGGCGTGGGCTGGTGCATGGCCTTGTCATCCATGGTTCTCATTCCAGGGTACATGGGTTATATGTTCCTGACATTAAAAGGCTCTTACAAAGAGGTAAGAAAATAACATTTTCTTCAGAAAGCTGAAGTGTGTGTGTACAGAGTGTGAGTGAGAAATTACAGTACAGGCTCAGTACTGAGGGGAGGAGGCAGGAATCCAGAGATGGAATGCAGAGTTGTGTTCTATTCTGGAATCTGCACTAGGACGGTGCCTGTGATTTGCATTACACTTTAGTGAATGTAGAACTGATTGAACAAATTAGACATGTAAGATGTAGCATCTAAAAAAAGTCTTTTGCACAGATCTCTGCACAGAGCTGCTTGTGGAAGTGAAATATGCATTTGAAATATGCAATTATGAACTAAGAGCTCAGGTCTGAAGTAAACGCAGTTCACAGGCTCTGCATGTAAGACAGACACACTTGAATCAGCAGCTTCCCCGTAGGGGGCAGAAGTCAGGATTCGGCTCCAATCACGCCTTGATTGGCTAATGGAATCAATCAGCATGATGGATTTTGTAGTTTTGGGTGCCGTGCTGGAGCTTCGCACCTCGTGCACGCACAGCCGCACAGCGAGGAGCACTGTGGCACCTGAAATGACAACTGACTGGTTTTTCAACCCCTTTGAATTTCCCAGCGTCTCCGGATAATGACTCAGCCTGCTGCATCGGTCAAAGGCAAAGAGAGCAAAGCTGAGCAGCCCGAGAATCCCAACGATGAGGCTCACATCTGAGACCTGGTTAGGGTTCTTCTGGCATCGAAGACCGACTCTCATTCAGAAAAAAAAGATACGTAATCATGGTGGAAAGGCCAAGGACGTTGATGTCTAAAACATAATCACCTACCTCCAGGGTGTGGCCAACCTGATTACAACTGTTTGACTTTCTTGGTGTGTGTATGAAAAAAAGGACAAACTACCCTGCTACGACCTAGTGCTAGTTTGTATTTCATATGCAAGATATTAGTCTTTCCAAAATGTAACAATGTAACCATTACTATAATTTGAGATGGGAGGCCCAATGTGATTGAACACGATTGTGCTAATTATATATATATATATATATATATATATATATATATATATATATATATATATATATAAAATGCAAACAATTGGAAAGAAAGATTGTATTATATCTTTTATTAGAGTAGAATCAAATTGCAAATTGCATTTATTATATATATATATATATATATATATATATATATATATATATATATATATATATATATATATATATATATATATATACTGAATAAATTAAGATGGCATATGTATATGAATATGATAAATATTACAATATAGATGTCAAATGTCAAGCAACAGACTTTATGAGAGTGTACAACCAGATGAGGCTATTGACCAGTGTAAGGTTATGTAGCCTGACTACTAGTCTTTCTAAGATCATAAATCATTCTCAACTCTATCACACTCCTCCACCCCTTTAGTCCTTGGACAACCCCTGAAAAGCACAAGACCCGAATGAATTTGAGTTTACAGATGTCGTTGGCGGCGATGAATTATCTGACACAAAAGCAGATTCAGAGAGACTGTTACAAAAATTCTTTTTTTTTTCTAAGAAAGAATAACTTTGTATGCGTTTTTTTAGAGTTATTTTTAGGATGTTTTTTCTATGTGAGAATGAGATGGACCAAAATCATGTTCACGTGAAAGTCAAACACTACATTTGCATATGATACAGCTTATCATCACACTGTGTCCTAGAGAGTGCAGGGTGAGAAGGTCACAAACGCGTTAATATTTTTGGCAGTAATAGCTAATGATTCCACTGTTAATCCTGCTCATTTGCATGCAACTCCTCAGGAAAAATGGTGGAAGTGACCAAATTTTTTTTATTATTATTTTTATTTTTTTTATTCTTTTTTTGTTTCCCAGATGAAGTGGATTAGAGCTGGAACCAGCCTTCAGCAAATCAGTTTGAGCAGAAGCCATAGTTTGTCTATAACGTTTTTGAGGCCATTTTGAGAACAACACTTTAGAAAAACCAGCATCCGTGCTCAGTATTTTACAAGCCAGATATACTTGATTAAAACATGTAGTCTGTGTTTGGTTTCCTATCTTTTAGTAAATGGACTCGGCAATAAGTAAACAGCTAAAGTGTAGATGACTATATATGTGCATATATGTATGACAGGAATTTGACTCATTTATTCCCTGTTGTTTCATCAACTCTACTGGTTAAAGCTCTTCGCTCAATGACCACAGCAGTTGTGTCTCAAGAAGGACAATGTTAGTGTGCTTGTTTGGCAGCTACGTGTGACAGGGAACTGGACAAATACAAATAACACATTTTATTTTCTGCAAAGATATCGAACTAAAATGTGCAATCAATAAGCTCCGTGATTTTGTATAAAGTTACCATTCATAGGACTATTCTCTCTGAAACAATGTTGTAAAACTGTACTGTGTAAAAGTATCTGTGAATGTCTGTATGACCACTGAGATTTTGTCTAAATGTTTAAGATTCTTATATTTGCTGTTTTCTGCAATAATACATTGATCTCAGAAACTAAAGCACATAATCTTTCTGAAGAGTAAAAAAGAATGCTATCAATAACAAGGAAAGAATATAATAAATTATAGATAATATGTCTAGTCAGAGAATATTGTTTTGTATATTTCTAACTGTTTCATGGGCCTGATGATGTAAGATATTCTATATAAAAATATAATGTATTTAGATGGTGTTATATAAAAAGCATGATGCCATATGTTATCTGAAAAATAAATAAAGTATTATAGATTATAATGTGTCTCTGAAATGTCTGAATTTACCTTATAAAGTTAAAAAGACATTTAGACATTTAATAACAGTAAAATTCTTTATCATTAAACTTCCATGATATGGAAACTCTAGTGAAGGTACAGAGGAAACATAATTTTTCTCTTCTTTTGTGACATACTTCACACAAGCAGCACGATGAATTAAATAGATTAAAAAAACATTCTGTAGATCAAAAAGGTCAGATTAGTGCATGAATACAGCCCCATCTGTGTTTAAAGTTACCTAGGGAAAGCACTGATTCATCAGTCATAGATAAATAACAAAATGTATATGGCTGATTGTCCATGGGAATGTTTGACAATTCTCACATGCACTGCTGTTAATATAGTACAGCAGTCTTAATAGAATATCAATATGTTATTTATTTGTGGTGTCCTAGTAATGAAGTATGAATGCTCAAAATATGACTTAAATGTGTAGACATCAGTGTGAAAGATTTCCATGTGTAAAGAAGGTGGTGTCCGTTCCTCTTCAATTACTAAATATAACAGTGTAGGTAAATGTTTATGCATTTCTCAGTTTAACAGTTGAATGAGGAGCAAAATAAAATAAGTTGAGAAAGCTTCATATAACATGTAGTTGTGTTTAGCACTTTTAGGGGTAGAAATGCTGAATTCCACTATATAATGCTGAATGAAGATTATCCATGTTTTGGCAGTTGCACTAATGGCCATCCCACTGTGATCTTCCCTGAAGTCACATTTTACACCACTGTGATATGTAGTAGCACATAAGGAATCAATTTGCTTATAACATCTTAGCTCAGGTAGGTGGCCAACCACGGAATTTACACCAAGCTAGATCCCAAAGGCACTACAGAAGACTAACCAGCATAAATATGCATGAGCAGCTTTACAGAAGCATATTTTTCCTGACAAATTACAAATATATGTGCACAATATATTTTCTTGTAACAAATTCTAACACAATGGTATTTTTTGCTGGATTGTTTCACATATTCACACCTGTATTCATTTGAATGTTGTATACTGAGAAAATATCTATGTCACATATCAAGAGAATGCCAACCGGGGGATCCAAGATGGCGCGGAGTGGATAGGACATGCATGCCTGAGCTCCATATAGCATTAGCAGAACCTTTAGTCAATCGCTTTGATTACCTAGCCAATACACCTTTGTAATAACTTATTAGTAAAGCATATACGGCTAATTAACGTTACAATGACTTCAGTGGCGCAAAAAGGGGGTATGCAGCATATGCGACGCATAGGGGCGCTGCACTAGAGGGGGCGCCAAATCGATGTCAGAAAATTATTTGCCGAGTTGGTGGGGGGTGGGGGGTGGAGTGCAGGGGGCGCCGATAGTATGTTTGCATACACCTCAGAAAGTATGTAGTTGCCCCTGGATGACTTTGAAATTGTCCAGGTCAGCAAAAAAGGACTTTTTTTGGAAAACCAGACTCGCCTGCTTGTCCGAGTACAGCGATTAGCATGTCAACACTAACTAGCCTGCTGGAAGAACACCGCAACTCCATATGCACGGCGATGGAAACCCGGTCCGACCAGCTTCAGACCACTTTACTGGACATTGGCCAACGAACGTCCATGCTGGAAGCCGGCATGAACGCCGTTGATGACCGAGTACGAACCCTAGAGGACCGCTGCGCCACGTTAGAGTCAACTGTAACTAAGCTTCATGCTAAAACTGTCGATCTGGAATCACAAAGTCGTAGAAATAACATAAGGATCGTGGGCCTGCCAGAATCAATGGAGGGCCCGCAACCTACTACTTTTTTCTCTTCGTTTCTCTTCGAGATTCTTGGCGATGTACTGGCAGCTGCCCCCGAGATGGACAGAGCACATTGATCGCTAGCCCCAAAGCCGCAACCAGGTTCCAAACCACGACCGATAATATTGCAACTGTATTACTTTCAAGTTAAGGAACAGATTGTGCGAGCTGCGCGTGCTAAGTGGGGTAAGCTTTATTTTCGGGGGCAACCCCATCCACATCTTCGAAGACTACTCACCGGAGGTCGTCGAACAGCGCGGGGTATATCGTTAGGTCCTTAAGCAGCTCTTCGACCGAGGCTTTAGACCAGTACTACGCTTCCTGGCTCGCCTGTTCATTCGTACTGCCGAGGGGTCTTTTAAACGACTTAACTCGGTTGATGATGCTAAAAACCTCCTGAACTCTAATCCGGCATCTGTCTGATTTTCCTGCCTTAAGACTGCCGTAACTATGGTTGCGTAAAACGTGCATATCCTTCTCTTATTTCGGTCAGGGACCATTCTATTGGCGCATTTCCACTAGGGCCTGCTTGGCGCAGTACGGTTCGATTCGCGACGGTTTGTGAGTGTTTCCATTAGTACCAGTACCCTGTGAGCCGGCCCCTTTGGGTACTTTTTTTGTACGGACTCGCTCGAGGTTCTAACCGTTCCGAAGCGGTACAGTTCTGTGACGTGGAGGAACAGCATGACACTGATTGGCCAGGGAGTGTTGTCACAGGTTGCGTCAGGAGAGCGACTCCTCCGCTATGCTATGGACTCCTCAGCCATTTTTAAAACCCAAGGAGCGAAGTCTGTTCCCTGGTCAAACGCCGAGGTACAAACCTTTCTGTTAATAATCAGCGATCAAAAAATCCAGGGCGAACTGGACGGGGCCACTAGAAATGTAAAGGTTTTTAGCGAGGTTTCCGCGCTAATGGCCACTCATGGCTACCAGCGGTCCGTTCAGCAGTGCCGGTCGGTCCAAGCTAAAAAAGCTTAACGCGATTACCGGGCGGTGAAGGACCATAACGGACGCAGCGGAGCAAACCGCAAAGACTGGAAATGGTTCCAGCAAATGGATGTCATATACGGTCACTGGCCAGCCAGTAACGGAAGAGAAAACGTGCCGGACAATGTCGGTGCTGGAGGCCACGGAGAATGGTGAGTGTATTGTGATTTCAGTTTTACTACTAGGCTCGTAAAAGATGTAATATGAACGTAATATGAACGCATCTATTGTAAACGCAGGAATTTAGAGCTGTGTTTGTAGTTAATGTTACCACCACAGTCACTACTGTACAATAGCTAGCTCTTAGCCTTGCTAGTTGCTAGTTAGCTGTAGCCATAAACAAAGCACGAGCAGCGATGACGTGCTACACATTTTGTGCAGTTACGCTATATTGTTGTTGCTTTCACGGGAATGCTTGTGTTTAATATTTGTTATTTTTTACGTTCAAGATTCCCCTTCCACTGACGAGGCGAGCGGAGTTGGCGGTAAATGTTTCCTTCAACCGGGCTTTCCTCGGGGTGCTTGGCGAACATGTGAACACCATGCGAGACAGACGCCAGTAAAAGCACACAAAATGTTGCTTGTAGTACTATAAATATTTATTTCATATAAAGCTATACGTTATTTTTAGGTAATTTGCTTTTTGCACTTTTTTTTAACTATAACTATATTATTTACATATGTTGTACTTTAAATATCTATATTTCATAATAAAGTTTGATTTCATTTGATTGTATGACTGATGCTTTTTATGCAGGGTGTGTTCAGCCTGTTTGAGTAATACCAAATTATCAATAATTAGAGCAACCACATACAATAATGAAGATAAATATAAATAAGATACAATAATGCTATGTTATGGGGCATCGACCGGTGTTGTGGTCGCATACAAATGATGTCACGACACTACAACCCACGCGCCAACAGCGACTCCACCCACATTGGGGTGGTTCACCATTGTAATGGAAACACAACGCGACTGTACCGTTCCGTTGCGAATCGACCCGTATCGAACCGTACCGCGCCAAGCAGGACCTAGTGGAAATGCGCCATATGTTGCATGTAAAAAAATCCAAAGTGCGATAACAATTGTCCAAGGACTAAATATTCAGGTTGTCCAATTCTTTACAGTGGTATTGGCTAGTCACCGTTATGTAGATGCATAAACACTAGCTTTTGGATGTTTATTTTCGGTCTACAATTTGATAGTTATTAGGGTTTTTCCCTTTTTCTGGTTAAATGTTCATGTTTCATTGAATGCTGGAGCTTACAGGCATTTGAAGGGATTGCTCTTGGATCCTTTGAGTTCCCTGTGCTCAGTCTCACAGGAATGCGTGGGTAGGGATTGTAAGTTGAGTTCTCATTTAATTTTGGAATTATTATACACAAAAATGCACCGTTTATTTTGACTGACACTATTTCGGACCCCGATGGCCGCTTTGTAGCAGTAACTGGCTCTTTAGCTAATGTGGCTGTAATTCTGATTTGTATATACTCTCCAAATTGGTACGACCCTGACTTCTTCGATAACCTCATATCTAAACTTCCCAGATTAAACAATTATTGTCTTATATTGGGCGGAGACTTTAATCTCCTACAGGACCCCCACTTGGACAGCTCCGCAATCAAGACACATACTCGATCAAAGGCTTCAGACTCACTATCTAGCTTAGGAACTCGTTTAGGGTTGCTAGACCCCTGGCGGACCCTTAATCCTCTGAGCAGAACGTACTCCTTTAAGTCTGGCGTACATCATTCGTTTTCTAGAATAGATTTCTTTTTCCTTGATAATCAGCTTCTGCCTTTTGTAACAACTTGTAACTACCATCCCATGGTAATCTCAGATCACACGCCCGTATCATTAGACTTAAAATTACCAGATGTAACATACCAAAAACCCCTATGGAAATTTAGTTCCCACATGTTAACGGAAGAGGGTTTTAGCCAATACATCCACACTCATATAGACAACTATTTCACTTTTAATGACACTCCTGATATTGCATTGTCCTGGATATGGGAAGTATTTAAGGCCTATATGTGAGGTCAGGTGATCTCATACTTATCTCAATTGAGGAAGGTGGAGAGGAACAGGTTAACACAAATTGGTGCAAAGTTACAGCATCTGGACTCCTGTCTCTCCGTTAACCCCTCACCACAACTATATACACAACGTTTACAACTCCGTGCAGAATTCGATGGAATTATGACAAGAAGAGTAGCACTGCAACTTTCCCAAGCACGCATGTCATCTTATGAATCAGGTGACAAAGCGGGTAGATTTCCTGTCATATCAAGTGAGAGCCGCAATGACCCCGAGAATAATTTTGCTCATAAAAACTTCTGATGAAGAGATTTTAACAGACCCTATTTACATTAATCAAGCATTTGTGACTTACTACTCCAGCCTTTACTCATCTGACCATGACTACCCCCACAAAGTCCCGTTTCAGGTGCTTGATGACTTGACATTCCCCCAGGTAAATGCAGAGTTGGTAGAAACCCTTGAAGCCCCTATCCTTGACATTGAGGTGCAAATGGCAATCAAAGCCCTTCAAACTAGTAAATCTCCTGGCCCGGATGGATATACCGCAGAATTTTATAAGGAATTTAATAACAAATTGGTTCCCATTCTTACACGGCTTTACAATGACTCTTGGACATGTGGCAAATTACCCCAGTCTATGAATGAAGCTTTGATTTCTGTGATCCTAAAAAAGGACAAAGACCCGACCCAGTGTAGCAATTATAGACCAATTTCCCTTTTAAATGTTGATAACAAGATTCTCTCAGATCCTAGCCACACACTGTAAAAATTTCCATGTAAAATTACAGTAATTAACTGGCAGCAGTTTCACCAGTATTATGCCCTATTTTTACAGTATTTTAATTTTTCCTTACTTTCTTCTACATCCTTCTCAGCTTTCTCTCTTCCTCCTACCTCAGAACTCTATGATCTCATTAGTAAGGCTAAGCCATCTACCTGCTCACTGGACCCTCTTCCCACTAAACTGGTAAAATCCTGTCTTCCTTCCCTGCTTCCTCTTATTACTGCAATCATTCACTCTTCTCTCACAACTGGGACTGTACCAGCGGCTTTGAAAACTGCAGCTATTAACCCAATTTTTAAAAAGCCTGGTGCGGATCCTACCGATTTTAATAACCTACGCCCTATCTCCAATCTTCCATTGGTTATCTCATTGGATGCTGAAAAGGCTTTCGACAGGATTGAATGGGATTACCTTTTCCATATTCTCCATAAATTCGGCTTCCCCCCAGGTTTTATAGCATGGATCCGATTACTATATTCGTCCCCAATGGTCTCAATTTCAACAAACAACACCCGTTCAGCCTTTTTTCCCCTACAACGAGACACCAGGCAGGGATGTCCTCTATCACCCTTATTATTTAAACCTTTAGCCATTTGGCTCCGCTCTGAGTGTAACTTTCAGGGTATACAACGCAATCAGTTAATACATAAAGTCTCTCTCTACGCAGATGACTTACTCTTATACATATCAGACCCCAATCGTCTCTTCCAGTGGTCCTAAATATCTTAGAAAAGTTTGGTCAACTTTCGGGATATTAACTTACCCTTCAAAAAAGTGAATTCTATCCTATCAATGCACCAGCCAGCAAACTACCTTTGTCTTCACTCCCATTCAAAAAAAGTCTCAGAAGGATTTTCATACTTGGTTATCTACTTTCCATCCTCCTTTAGAAACTTATTCAAAGCGAACTTTGGTCCCAAACTTGATAATATTAAACGAGATTTAATACGATGGTCATCCTTCCCCCTGTCAATGGCTGGTCGTGTTGCCCTTATTAGAATGATACTACTCCCTAAGTTGTTATACTAACCTGTTAAACTGTTAAACCTATCCTTTTTTCGTACTTTAGATGGCATGTTGACTCACTTTATATGGGGTAATAAGCCGGCTCGTCTTCACAAATGCTTTTTACAATTACCGGTGATGGAAGGTGGACTTGCTTTACCTGATTTTAGGCATTACTGGGCATGCAATCTGTTTAAATTGGCATACTGGTCAAACTAGGGCCCTCTTGAAGGTTCCCCCTCATGGGCGCAATTGGAGATAACTTCTGTGAACTTCTCACTTCTCTCTTTGCTGTGTGCAGAACTTCCTTTAAACTGCAGGGGTGTCACCAATAACCCAGTTGTGCTGAGTTCTATTAAAATTTGGTCACAGTTTTGGAAACACTACAGCCTTACACAGGGGTCCACCTGTGCTCCGATACTAAATAATTGTCAGTTCGAACCGTCCCTTACGGACCCTGTTTTTACAGTGTGGCATAACAAAGGCATTACTTCAATTAACCACCTGTATATAGATGGAGTCTTTGCTACATTTTCAGCCTTAGCACGTACATACAACCTACCGAATACTGACCTTTTCCGTTATTTTCAAATCCGTCACTATGCCACATGATCATTTACTCATTTTCCCAGTCGCCCTCCTGAATTCAAAATAGATTCTATCTTGACAATTGACGTTACAACTAAAGGCCTAATCTCAGTTATTTATAATCAGCTAGCCCCTACCTCCATGGATTTGACCGAACCGCGCAGGGCAGATTGGGAACGGGGTCTTACTTGTCCTATATCAGATGGCCAATGGGCCCAAATCCTCAGAAATGGCTATAAATTTTCAATATGTGCCAGACATAAAGTGTTACAGTTTAAAGTTTTTCATCAACTACACTACACCAATGCTCGATTAGCGAGGATATTCCCTACGACATCAGATTCATGCCCCAGATGTCAACATTCGCCAGCAGATCACCCACACATGTTCTGGTTTTGCCCCAAGTTGTTCTCTTTTTGGACTCAGGTATTTGGCACCCTGGAGCTGGCCTTCTCCACCTCTCTTCCTCCTTACCCCTTGGCAGCTGTGTTTGGCATTTCTCCTTTATCCGTTAGGACAGCAGCTTATAAGCAGATCTTAGCATTTACGACTTTACTGGCCCGACGTTGTATTTTTCTGAGATGGAAGCACACGCTCCCACCTACACACAATTTCTGGTTGCAGGAAGTGAACCACTGTATTTACCTTGTAAGACTGCGTGCTTTGAGACCAGGTTCTCTCGATCGTTTTCATAAAACTTGAATCAACTTTCTTGCAGTCCTCAGACAATACGAACTCTCTCCTGAGTAGGAATTTATACCTTTTATTATGTATGTGCATATATATATATTTGATTTAGTCTGTTTGGTTTTTATTATTATTATTACCACTATCATTACTATATACCAGGGGTAATCAACTATATTGTTCCACGGGCCAAATTTGGCAGATAGCTCTGACCAGCGGTCCGAGGGATGGGAGGGGGGGGTGGCGAATGTAATTTGTTGAGCGGGGGGGGGGGGGGGGGGGGGGGGGGGGGGGCAATGTAACACTCATGACTGAGAGTTTCTTTCAATAGCGCTGAAATAAATGCTCCGGTTTAAAATTAATTCTCCAGTCAAAATTTTGAAATATTTTAAACTATTTATTCTGGGTCCGGATGGGATGGCATTTGGGTCCGTATCCAGTTAATCAGGAATGAGATTGGGTTATTCCATTTTTATTTATTTATTTTTGTTATTGTTATGTTGGTACACTGTTACACACAAGGTAATTGCTGTATAGTTGCATATTTTTTCACCCTTTGTAAATGTGTGCTGGAAAATGAGAAAAAAGAGAATGCCAACCAATCACTTACCAATAAACATTAAAGAGTGATTATGTGGTTAATATAACAGCACCGCAAACATAATCCCATTAATAAGCTGTTCTGATCACACTGAAGATTTGACACTATTGTCTCTTCAAAGCAGCATGTTCTCTGATATCTTTATCAAAGGCCCTCACACGGCAACTTCTGTACTTCTGATAATGTATTCAGGTGTAGATTGACATATCAAATGTTTCAAAAATATGCAACTTATAGGGAGAAACATTTATAGCCTTTATTCCAACTGTCTATAATGATGATGATGATGATAAGGAACAGCATTGCACTGCTGGAATGTGGGGGGGGGGGGGGGGGGTATTTTTCAGTTCTCAAGTGCCCCTGCATGGCCATTTGGAAGCCCTTTCTGAAGAGATGATGTTAATGCATATGCACTGTGAATGAAAAGCATGAAGATAAATTGAAATTCTAGGGGCCCATTTGTGCCTCACCATCATTCGAAAAAGAGGCCCAGACTGGTTAGTGGCTCATGCATTGTTCACTTTTCACAGACAATTACCTCTCACCCTAATAGAGCCTCAGACAACGTTCAGGCAGAACCGCTGGGCAGTGCTCCGCCTAGGCCAAACCTCTATAATGTATATACTGCTTTCCTATCATGTAATGAGGCCACATCAACATTACAGATATTGTTGGAGGTTATTAACTAGCAGTAAATTATCAGTGACATACTCACTTGCATAACAAAGACATTAACAATGTGCCCTCATTATGAATTATCACAGACAATAAATTACCAGTGGAACATGCACGTGCGCTTCAAACAGATCAATTTTGTGTTGATTTGTAAAATATGAAATAGCAGTTAGATTTAATTAAATGGAATACATGTACAGACATGCACATGTATACAGACCTATATCCATCCAGCTATATCCATGTCTTTAAAAATCATTTCTTTTGTAGTTGTGACGCCGGGGGCGTCGGGACAGAGGCAGCTGGAGACGTGGTTTGGACAGAAGGTGGTTTATTATCCATGGCAACCAGTAACACTCGTAGCGCATACACAGCAAGTAATGCACGGTAAAGCTCGTAGCGCACACACTGTAGATGCAAGGTAAAGCTCGTAGCGCACACACTGTGGATGCAAGGTGAAGCTCGTAGCGTACACACACGGTAGGGAACGCAGTGACGGACTCGCTATCAACCAGAGACGCTCATGTAGCGGCAATGTGCAGCACTGGACCAGACGACCTGCGGGCTTAAGAAGTGCAAAGTAAACAAGAAACAGGTGCTCAGTAAGATGGTGATTGCGACTGTGGGAGTGGCTGCATGCGCGGGGGTGTGTGCTGGGATCGGCTGCTGGCCGGGTTGCGCGCCCTCTGGTGGCGACCCGGCCCCCTCACCGTGACAGTAGTGAACTATGCAAGACTGGAACATTTACATAGATTTGTGAACAAAGGTTTATAAAGATGTCCACTGCAGCTAAAGCACAACATATTAAATGTCTGTAATTAGGAAAGGGACCAAGGTAAAGGTCTCAATTAGCTTTTAAAGGTTAAAGTAATAATAAGGCTTTTTAGTCTGCCATGCATCACAGAAAAGTTACTTTTAATTTGGGTTATAAAATTTTAATGCATAAAAATACAAACTGTATTTCCCATCATAACATAACATCTAAAATCTTTTCCTGGTCGTGCTCTACAGCAAAGTCGACCCAAAAAATCTTAAGTGTGACACATCAGATAAAACTGGGAAGCCCTCGTGTCAAGTGCTCTGAAATTTGGAAGCATCTACCTTCTTAGGACCTGGTTCAGCAATTAAATGAAAGGGACAAGGGAAAAACAGCGCAATGATGAGTAACACATATCAGCGGGGTGAGTAACACACATCTGTCAGGACTGCCTCAGATGCCGCTCCTTTTACTGCCACAGGAGGGGGCTTCCAAGTCAGTGCCAGATGAAGTAAATGCAATCAGCAGTGATCTGTCACACCTGTCACCCTGGTTACTTAAGGAAGCTTGTTGTGATGGATCACTGCTGAATCGTTTTTGGTTATGCCGTCACGTTCTCAGCCCCCTCTGCTTTCTCTGCCAAGTACGTTAAGTTCTCATTGCAAGGTGTCTCGCCGCCTTACTCTCTCTTTCTGTCTTATACTGCCACTTATGCGAGTATCTATCTCCTGCACCGCTCCCTGGACCTCCTCAAGTTTTCCTCCAATTGTTTCACTTCCTATCCATTATATTTTAGTTTTTGTTTGTTGTGTCGTTTACCTGCTGCCAGTTACTGCCCCTGGCATCCTTGGTTTTGTTTTCTCGCATTGAGTTTTTTCTGCATCTTTTGAGTTGTCTTTGTTATTTTCCTCCCGTTTCTCTACGGTTGAGTTTTGCCTTATCACATGCTGAGTATTCCGCATTGTTTTTTGTTGTTTATTCTCCTGTGCTTTTTACAGTCAAGTTTATTTTTTCCGCGTCTTGTGTGTTTGGTTTTTCTGCCACTCTCTGTGTGCATGTGTTATGTTCGCGCAGACTTATATCATAGCCATTGACTTTGTCTGCACTAGCCGGCACTTGGGTCCAACTCTCCCTCTGTTTTCTGACGCGGTGTGTATGGTGTGATTCAACCTAAACATGGACCCAGCCGTATCACGTGAGGCAGCAGAACTGAAAGCTGCATTGGCCAACCAGAGTCAAATGCTAGTTAATCATGATCAGGCACTCCCCCAGATCATGGAACAATTGAGCACCGTTACTGCAGCATTACAGGCGTTAAGTAATTTACTCCCTGCTCCTCGTGAATCATCTCCCGCTAACCCAATCGAAGCTGCCACTGCTCACCCAGAACTCACCATATGTTCACGTTTTCTGTTACAATGTTCTCGAATCTTTGAACAACAACCCTCATGCTTCCCAACAGAATGCACTAACATAGCCTATGTGATGGCTTTATTGGTGGATAAAGCATTACCCTGGGCCTCACCTATTTGGGAGAGACAGACGGAGGTATGCTCCATATACGAGCATTTTTCCAATGTTATGAGAAGTGCGTTTTATCAGGAGAAGTAATAGGTCCTCGTCTGTTGTGCTTATGCCAGGGTAAATTATCTGTGGCAGAATAATCACTTGAGTTCAGAACGCTAGCTTTAGAGAGTGGATGGGGTCCGGAAGCTCTCATGACCATCTACCAGGAGGGGTTGTCTGAGGAACTAAAGGATGAGTTGGCACTCTGCGACCTCCCGGCCGATCTTGACACACTAATAGCTCTCACTGTGTGTCTTGACAACCGGCGTTGTGAACGTAAAAGTGCTAAAAAGTTACTGCACTGTGACATGACATTCACTGGAGACACCATACATACCTCAGACTCCCACGAATCCAACACTGATCCTCAACCTAAGCAGTTAGGCCATACTCGCCTGTCACGACAGGAAAGACAGGCACGTCTCCAGGAGGGTAGGTGTCTGTACTGTGGAGGAGAAGGTCACCAATGTACTAGGTGCCCCAAATTACAGAGAAAAGGGTCAACCCGCCAGTAAACAAGGGGGTTCTGGCGGGTTCTATTTCAAATCCTCCCGGTAATGGGCTGTAAGTTTTGGCGGGGGTCGGAGAAAAAACACATGATGGCCTTCATAGACTCGGGGGCAACTGCCAGCTTTATTAATGCCTCCCTCATTAAAGAATTGGGAATACCCTTGACTGACTGACAGGCCTCTCATGGTGGCTGCCGTTGATGGACATGCCTTAATTTCTGGGGAGGTAGCTAGACAGACTATACTAATCGAAATGAATACAGGGGGGCATCATGAACAGATCACTCTCTATGTTATTAGTGCTCCCCAAATGCGTCTTATTCTGGGGTTCCCCTGGTTATAGCGTTATAACCCGAAGGTTGACTGGCTTTCTCGCGCTGTTAGGAATTCGGGAGCGGTTTTTAAGGACATGCTTGAATAAACACCTCAGTCCTCCTAATAACCACCTGCAAGAACCCATGAACCTTACTCAGGTCCCTACTGAATATCATGATCTAGCAGAAGTATTTACTAAGCAAATACTTCTCCTCACAGGGCCTAAGATTTGGCCATAAACCTGCTGCCCAGTGTGAGTCCCCCTAGAGGCCATCTTCGGAACGCAGGGCAATGGAGGACTATATAAAGGAGGCCCTTACTGCAGGTTTCATCCGGCCCTCCACCTCACATGCCGGGGCGGGCTTCTTTGTAGGACAGAAGGACGGTGGGTTGAGAGAGAGGTTGCATAGATTCCCGTGGTCTCAACAAGGTCACCTTAAAAGACCACTATCTGTTGCCCCTTATGGTCAATGCGTATGAGGCATTCCAACAGGCTACGATATTCACAAAATTTGATCTTCGTAGTGCCTACAACCTTGTTCAGAGACTGAGAGGGAGATTAGTGGAAAACCACCTTTATCACTCCTACGGGTCACTACGAATTCTAAGTTATGCCTTTTTTTTGATGAACGCTCCAGCAGTTTTTCAAAGCTTTATAAATAAAGTGCTTAGAGAAGTCTTAGATAT
The DNA here is from genome assembly GCF_052324685.1 of Brachyhypopomus gauderio. Taxonomy (NCBI): domain Eukaryota; kingdom Metazoa; phylum Chordata; class Actinopteri; order Gymnotiformes; family Hypopomidae; genus Brachyhypopomus; species Brachyhypopomus gauderio. Next base: position 31,891,007 of record NC_135211.1, on the reverse strand, counting down.
GCTTTCGTTTACTTGGATGATATTCTCATTCAAGTCATTCAAGTCACTCTGAGACAGAACACATCAAGCACATAAGATGGATCCTTCAACTCCTACTATAAAACCACCTGTACCTTAAGTTGGAGAATTCGCTCTTCCATGTCCGGGCAGTAGCATTTTTAGGATACAGAATAGGACTGAACACCCTAGCTATGGATCCGTCCAAAATTCGAGCAATTGCTCAGACTCTCGACTCCCAACTCACTACACAAAGTCCAGCGGTTCCTGGGGCGCACTAATTTTTATCACTGATTTATTAAAGGATTCAGTACCCTAGGGGCCCCACTCATCAACCTCACAAAAAAGACCCCAGGCCCTTTTGTGTGGTCTCCTGAGGCCCAACAGTCATTTGAGAGACTCAAAAAACAGTTCACGTCTGAGTCCATCCTACGTATGCCCGATCTGGACCTACCTATTATTGTTGAGGTTGACGCCTCTGATTACAGAGTAGGCGCCGTTCTTTCCCAATGGTCAGGCACCCCCAGAAACTACATCTGTGTGCCTACTTTTCTCATCGCATGAAGCCCGCCGAGTGTAATTATGACGTTGGTTACAAAGAGTTACTTGCCATCAAGCTGGAGTTAGAGGACTGGAGGCACTGGCTGGAGGGGGCCAAACATCCATTCCTGGTATGGACGGACCATAAAAATCTTGCCTATCTCCAGCAGGCCAAACGCCTTAATCCTAGACAAAAAACCATGACAAAGTAGCTAGATGGTCACTTTTTTTAGCTGTTTTGATTTCACTCTCTCCTATTGACAATGCACCAAGAACGTCAAACCTGACGGGCTCTCTTGCCACCTGAGCAGGCCAAGCCAAGCACCGTAATACCCCTCTTCAAAATAGATGCACCCATTCAGTGGGACATTGAGGCCATCAAATGGTCACTTACCAGCAATCCTGGTCCAACTGGGGGACCTCCTGGTCGCCTGTACGTATATCCCAAAATGAGAAAAAAGGTGATGGACTGGAGTCATAACTCCCCTTTCGCTGCTCACCCGGTGTCCCGTCGCATTCTTGAACTCCTGCAACGGAGGTGGCCTGGGATGGACCAAGAGGTGGGAAGTTACATTTCAGCCTGTGGGATGTGTGTCCATAACAAGGTCTCTCACACCACCTGGTTTGCTACGTCCTCTCCCTATCCCATCCAGACCATGGACCCATGAGGCCCTTGATTTTGTCACTGGGTTACCTCCCTCTCGAGGTATCACCACTATCGGTCATCGTGGACCGGTTTTCTAAGATGGCTAGATTCCTGGCACTGCCTAAGCTACCCTCAGCCCATGACACGGCTTCCCCATTCCTTCATAACATTTTAAGACACCACGGATTACTTCTGACATGGTGTCCGATAGGGGGCCGCAGTTCAAAAGTTGCTTCTGGGGGGGCTTTCTTGGGTCTATTAGGTGCTAAGGCCAGTCTCTCTTCGGGTTTTCACCCCCAGACCAATGGTCAGATGGAGAGGACAAACCAAGATCTAGAACAGACACTCAGGTGTCTGGCGTCCTCTAATCACTCCTCCTGGTCTGACCAGCTCCTTTGTATGCACCTCCTATGTTTGCTCACCAGGAAATATGTGGCAGTTCCATGAGCGTGTGCCTTGGTGTGGCAATGCCGGTTGGTGTGGTGTAAGGCCCATAAAGCCCTGTTGTCAACTTTGGCCGGGTATCGCCGCAGTGCTGATAAACACCGTCTCCCGGCCTTGTCCTTCCGCCCCGGGCAACAAGTCTGGCTTTTTGTCAAGAATTTGCCGGACCGTGTCGGGACCAAGAAGTTGGCCCCTCGGTATTTGGGTCCCTTCAAAATAGATATGTTGATTAATCTTGTTACTTACCGACTGCTGCTCCCTCCTTCAATGTGGGTGCACCCGGTGGTCCATGTTTCCCGTCTCTGTCCGGTCTTGTGCAGCATGCCCTGTGCCCCGGCGATGTCGGCCCCCGCATGTTCGACGGCTTACACGGTTAATCATCTGTTGGATCACCGCCGTGTTCGGGGTCGGAACCAGTACCTCACTGACTGGAAGGGTTATGGAACCGAAGAGTGCTCATGGGTCCCTGCCTCTCACATTCTTGACCGGTTCCTGATCTGAGACTTGTGTCGTGACAGGGCCATCGCCCTGGGTCAGCGAGGTCTCGGGCCTAGAGGGGGCTCCTGAGTCAGTGCCAGATGAAGTAAACGCAATCAGATAACTGCTGAATCGTTTTGGTTATGCCGTCACATTCTCAGCCCTCTCTGCTTTCTCTGCCAAGTACGTTGCATTCTTGTTGCAAGGTGTCTCGAGTATCTATCTACTACGCCGCTCCCTGGCCCTCCTCAAGTTTTCCTCCAACTGTTTCACTTCCTATCCATTATACTTTAGTTTTTGAAAGGGTTTTTTGGTTACAAAGAGTTGGTTGGTTACAAAGAGTTACTTGCCATCAAGCTGGAGTTAGAGGACTGGAGGCACTGGCTGGAGGGGGCCAAACATCCATTCCTGGTATGGACGGACCATAAAAATCTTGCCTATCTCCAGCAGGCCAAACGCCTTAATCCTAGACAAAAAACCATGACAAAGTAGCTAGATGGTCACTTTTTTTAGCTGTTTTGATTTCACTCTCTCCTATTGACAATGCACCAAGAACGTCAAACCTGACGGGCTCTCTTGCCACCTGAGCAGGCCAAGCCAAGCACCGTAATACCCCTCTTCAAAATAGATGCACCCATTCAGTGGGACATTGAGGCCATCAAATGGTCACTTACCAGCAATCCTGGTCCAACTGGGGGACCTCCTGGTCGCCTGTACGTATATCCCAAAATGAGAAAAAAGGTGATGGACTGGAGTCATAACTCCCCTTTCGCTGCTCACCCGGTGTCCCGTCGCATTCTTGAACTCCTGCAACGGAGGTGGCCTGGGATGGACCAAGAGGTGGGAAGTTACATTTCAGCCTGTGGGATGTGTGTCCATAACAAGGTCTCTCACACCACCTGGTTTGCTACGTCCTCTCCCTATCCCATCCAGACCATGGACCCATGAGGCCCTTGATTTTGTCACTGGGTTACCTCCCTCTCGAGGTATCACCACTATCGGTCATTGTGGACCGGTTTTCTAAGATGGCTAGATTCCTGGCACTGCCTAAGCTACCCTCAGCCCATGACACGGCTTCCCCATTCCTTCATAACATTTTAAGACACCACGGATTACTTCTGACATGGTGTCCGATAGGGGGCCGCAGTTCACAAGTTGCTTCTGGGGGGGCTTTCTTGGGTCTATTAGGTGCTAAGGCCAGTCTCTCTTCGGGTTTTCACCCCCAGACCAATGGTCAGATGGAGAGGACAAACCAAGATCTAGAACAGACACTCAGGTGTCTGGCGTCCTCTAATCACTCCTCCTGGTCTGACCAGCTCCTTTGTATGCACCTCCTATGTTTGCTCACCAGGAAATATGTGGCAGTTCCATGAGCGTGTGCCTTGGTGTGGCAATGCCGGTTGGTGTGGTGTAAGGCCCATAAAGCCCTGTTGTCAACTTTGGCCGGGTATCGCCGCAGTGCTGATAAACACCGTCTCCCGGCCTTGTCCTTCCGCCCCGGGCAACAAGTCTGGCTTTTTGTCAAGAATTTGCCGGACCGTGTCGGGACCAAGAAGTTGGCCCCTCGGTATTTGGGTCCCTTCAAAATAGATACGTTGATTAATCTTATTACTTACCGACTGCTGCTCCCTCCTTCAATGTGGGTGCACCCGGTGGTCCATGTTTCCCGTCTCTGTCCGGTCTTGTGCAGCATGCCCTGTGCCCCGGCGATGTCGGCCCCCGCATGTTCGACGGCTTACACGGTTAATCATCTGTTGGATCACCGCCGTGTTCGGGGTCGGAACCAGTACCTCACTGACTGGAAGGGTTATGGAACCGAAGAGTGCTCATGGGTCCCTGCCTCTCACATTCTTGACCGGTTCCTGATCTGAGACTTGTGTCGTGACAGGGCCATCGCCCTGGGTCAGCAAGGTCTCGGGCCTAGAGGGGGCTCCTGAGTCAGTGCCAGATGAAGTAAACGCAATCAGATAACTGCTGAATCGTTTTGGTTATGCCGTCACATTCTCAGCCCTCTCTGCTTTCTCTGCCAAGTACGTTGCATTCTTGTTGCAAGGTGTCTCGAGTATCTATCTACTACGCCGCTCCCTGGCCCTCCTCAAGTTTTCCTCCAACTGTTTCACTTCCTATCCATTATACTTTAGTTTTTGAAAGGGTTTTTTGTTTGTTGCGGCATTTGCCTGCTGCCAGTTACTTCCCCTGGCGTCCTTGGTTTCATTTTCACACATTGAGTTTTTCCGCATCTTTTGAGTCTTTGTTATTTTCCTCCCATTTCCCTACGGTTGAGTTTTATCTTATCACTTGCATCATACATTTCTTGTTTGTTTTTATTCTCTTGTGTTTTGTACGGTCGAGATTGATTTTGTGCATTGAATTTTCCGTGTCTTTTGTGTTTAGTTTTTCTGCCACTGTCTGTGTCTTATATCATCGCCATTGACTTTGTCTGCTCTAGCCGACACTTGGGTCCAACTCTCCTTGTTTTCTGACGCGGTGTGTACCAGTCCGTACACCCATCGTTACAACATCAGCGGGGTGAGTAACACACATCAGGGGAGTGAGTAACGTGCATCAGGGGGGTGAGTAACGCGCACCAGGGTGGTGAGTAATGTGCATCAGGGTGGTGAGTAACACAGATCAGTGGGGTGAGTAACACAGATCAGTGGGGTGAGTAACACAGATCAGTGGGGTGAGTAACACACATCAGGGGGGTGAGTAACACACATCAGGGGGGTTGGTTGCACATGCTCCCTGCCACTGCTCTGCATCCCTGTTGGGTTGCCAGGTAACGTAGATATCCCACACAAAAACAAAGAAACACCAATCTGCATTAGTTTGAATCTGGGGAAGAATAAACAGGGGACACAATGAGTGAAGGAGTTAAACATCAGCAAGTGTGGTGCACTCAATTAGCCAATCAGCATTCTCATCTAAAAAATATATATGAATTTATACTATGATATATATGCAAAATACGATAAGGGTAACGCAACTGGCCCACCTTCACAGGTACTCGGTCCTGCACCATCTGTGGGCCAGTGGCATCGCTCTTCCTGTCACCTTCTGGAGTCTCCCTGGTGTCTCAAGGCACCATCAGGTCTCTGTGACTAGAATAGGAGTTTGGTGGCTTCAGCGGGTTGTCAAATGGGCACCCCCCTTCACTGGTGTTTCGTTGATTAAGCCCATGACACCTCGGAGGGGCTCAACGGCAGGTCCAGCGTCCTGGATCCACCCCAACTGAATGCCACCCAACTGTCTTCAGTCCTTTGGTCCTTCAGAACTTCGGCTCTGCCACCACACCTCCCGCTGCATCCAAATCCAGCATGATGCCTCCTCTGCTCGTCTGATGGTATTAGCTACCAGCCGCTTCCTGCCAGCCCTTCGATTCCCAAACATGTTTTTAGAATTGTTAGAATTTAGTAGTCTGAAAATGATATTTAGACAGTCACATTAGCAATTTAATTAGTATTAATTATTAAGAGTAGTTTATTGCATTTGAAGTGTTAAATGGTCAACTGTCCAGTCTCAGTCATTTGCTTGCTACTGTAAGAAAGAACAACTTTTTGTATTTATACCACAATTGGTGATGCTCATCAGAGGACAAATTTCTATTACTACAGAGTGATTAATGACTGTTAGCTTTGGATGCATAAATGTACCATTAACAAAACTGCATTTCTAATAAGCTGGTTTACAAGTAGCACACATGAACTAGAATAAGTGAATGTCTAGAGAACAGTTCTGAGAACACATCTGATAAAAAAAAAATTCTGTTGTAAAAGTTTAAACCTGAAACTAGGACTGCTCCCTGTTATCTAATATTTGAAGAGAGGAAAGACAGGGCCCATGGCTGCTGACTGGGAGTTTGCTCCCAGATATTGTAGGAAAAAAGAAACTTAAAGGTGAAGGGAAACTTTGTTTTCCTGAAAGACTGTGGAAGAGCAGAAGTGAAGAGGTCACAGTGGCCTTGAGAAGAACAGGATGAGCTTACTCAGTGCAAGATGGAAGGTAAGCAGTTTTTAGATAAGTAGGCAGGCAATTAGAGAGGAGCAGGTGGGTTTCGGGGGAGAGCAGCAAAGGCGGGGGAGTTACCGAAACCTAGAGAGAAGGGGTATGAATGGGAGGACATGGCCCAGGATGGGAGGCTTCTTCGCTCAGACGCTGCTGAGATCTACTTGGGTTAGGTAGAATTCTAGCAAACTAGCACCAGTGCACTGAAGAGTTTGTACCACGCAGGGCCAGAGTGGCCCCTTTTTCAACCCGGGAGTTTCATGCCCAAATCCGGACCAAAATTAATTTTCCTTCCCAATCGGCCCAAACTAGAGATTGATATGAGCCGGCACATCGGGAATCCTCCCGAATCTCCCGATTAGCCACTCCGGCTCTGGTACCACGTATACTTTGGCTATTTTGTACTTGCTTTATTCTATATAAATTTATCTGAAAATAACTTTTGGTGTTAAGACTTTGCTTGGGTCACTCAGTCAAAACCAATTGGTTCATCGGGGCAGTGTTGGGGCCCATCTGGGTCAGGAAAAATCCCAACAATATCCAAGATGTCGTGGGTGAGACCAGACACCGTCCTGACTGCTCCGCTCAGACTGTTTTATAATAGCTGTTTATTTAGTTTTTCTTAGTAATTTTACCACCTAGTCACTGGCACAGATTACATATGACTTCAGTACACTTTTAAAAATAAAAACCAGGTCAATTTACCTTTTCTCTGAGGACTTACACGATAGCTAAACTCGGCCAACAGATATCCTCCAGAATGATGACTCAAACAACAATGGAGACGAAGATGAACCGCCTCATAGAAAGCGCAGGAAGAAACACAGAGGGAGACACGCCGGTGTTCAAAACAGACTACAAGAGAGTGCACACTGTCCTCCTCTGCCCAGTAGCCTGCTTGCCAATGTACAATCGTTGGATAACAAGCAGGACGACATCAGGGCTCGAGTCCGCTTCCAAAGGGACATACGCAGCTGTAACATTCTTTGTTTTACAGAGAGGCTCACTCCTACCATTCCAGACCATGCTATACTACCTGCTGAAACTTTCTCCTTGTTTGGAATGGACAGGACAGTGGATTCTGGGAAATCTAAAAGGCAGAGGTGTGTGTTTCATGACCAACACCAAATGGTGTGATCCTAAGAATATCTCAGTTCTGTCGCGCTCCTGCTCACCAAATATGGAGCACTTGACTATTCTCAGTCGCCCTTTCTACCTGCCTCGCGAGTTTACCTCAGTCATCACTATAGCCATTTATATTCCACCACAGGTGAACATGGACATTGCTCTAGCCTCACTATATGATGTCATAAGTGCCCACTATGCTAAACACCTGGACACTGCGCTCATTGTAGCTGGTGATTTTAACAAAGCAAACCTTAAGAGAGTTATGCCTAACTTGCATCAGCATGTAGCTTGTGCAACGAGAGGATCAAGTACACTGAACCAAGGTTACACCCCATTCAAGAATGCCAATAAAGCCATCTCTCACCCGGCTTTTGGAAAATCAGACCACGCCGCCATTTTCCTCATGCCGGAATATAAACAAAGGCTAAAACAAGAAACTCCATCAACCAGAGAGATAAGATGCTGGTCTGCCCAATCAGAAGCCACGCTTCAGGATGTGTTGAGTGATGTCGACTGGGACGAGCTCTGATGATGTCAATGAGTTTTCGGAAGTACTTACAAGCTTTGTAGCCAAAGTGACTGATGATATCGTGCCCATGGTGACTGTTAAGATCTTTCCTAATCAGAAACCGTGGGTAGATAGAACAAGTCGTAAGGCCATTAAAGCTCGTACTAATGCATAGAACACTGAACTAAGCACTGGGGATATCACTCTGTATAAAGCGGAGTCGTATAAAGTGAGGAAAGTGGTTAAGGCTGCAAAAGGGAGATACAAAGACAAAGTAGAGGTTCATCCTGGAGAAGCAACCAGGATGCAAAAGCATGAGAGGACTAAAGCAGCACCAGAGTAGGTCCAAGTGCAGAACATCAGCAGCTTAGTAGCAGCGTACAGACCCAAAATCTGGTTAGACGAAGGAGAACTCCAGCCAGGAAGCACCCCACAGTGCTGAAGATCTCTTCGCAAATGAACTGCCCCAGCACCAGAGACCAACTCATGTGAACCCCCCTCCAAACACCCCAATCCAACTGGCAAGGAGAGAGAGGATTAATTGGCCCACAATGGCAGATAACAATGCTTGGAAACAGCTGGAAGGCGACCTCGAAAGCATACTGGATCAGGCTCCGCTCATAGGAAGATCGACGCACTAACAACCATAGTGTACAACCTTGCCAAGGAACGGTTTGGTACGATTGTGCAGAAAGGCCAACGTCAAATACAGCAGCAGCCAAATAGGAGGAAAAGAGAGATCCATCACCTAAGAAGCGAGATAAAAGCCCTCAACAAGCATTTCAAGACCAGCTCACCAATCGAGAAGGAAGGTATCAAAGACCTAACAAGTAAGCTCCAGGAACAACTATGTAGGGTGAGGAGAGCAGAGCAAATCCGGAAGAAGCGTCAGAAGAAAGAGAAGAGCTCAGTTTGTGAAGGACTCATATAGCTTCACAAAGTCTCTTCTAGGCCAAAATCTGGCTCACACACCAGCTCTAAGAAGGAGGTTGAAGAGTTCCTTGTGGAAGCTCACAGAGATCCTAAAAGGAGTCAGGGTCTAGGGGCCAACCGTAATATATCCAGGCCTCAGAAGCCAGTGATTGAGTTGAATGCGAAGGAACCCACATGGCAAGAAGTTTCAGACGTCGTCCTTAAGGCCAAATCATCAGCTGCCCCTGGTCCAAGTGGTATACCATACAAGGTATACAAGAAATGTCCCAAGCTTCTTAGGAGGCTGTGGAAAATCTTGAGGAAGATCTGGGCCAAGACGACAATCCCATCAAGCTGGAAGTTGGCTAAGGGATGCTTTGTTCCGAAAGAGAAAGGGTCCTCCGCAATCTCCCAGTTCAGAACAATCTCTCTTTTGAGCGTAGAGTGTAAGATCTTCTCTGTTCTGGCACAAAGAATAACCCCCTACATGATGAAAAACCACTATATCAATCCATCCATTCAAAAAGGTGGCATCCCAGGGTACAGGGGTTGTCTGGAACACACCTCAATGATTACCCAACTGACCCAAGTAGCAAAACAAAAGAAAAGCGACCTAACAGTCGTCTAGCTAGATTTAGCCAATGCTTATGGGTCAATTCCACACAATCTCTTCCAAGAAGGACTAGACCATTATTACATCCTAGTGGTTATCCAAGGTTTGATCACCAACTATCTTGCAAGTTTTCGACTCAGGTTTACATCAGCACTCTTTACCACCAACTGGCTGGACCTCCAAAAAGGTATTCCAACAGGGTGCACCATCTCCCCCATCTTGTTTATTATGGGCATGAACATTCTATTATCTGCCGCAGATGGCATAACCCAGAGCCCTAGATTGGAGACTGGCGTCATGCAGCCAGTGCTGCGAGCATTTATGGATGATATCACAGTAACCCCTGTGACGCATGTCCAAGCAAGATGGGTGCTGGATACATTGAGCAGCGTTGCTTCCTGGGCAGGGATGCTGTTCAAGGCCAGGAAGTCCAGGAGTATGATCGTCAAGAAGAGCAGAGTCACCAGCAGGTTTAATCTTCAAGTCCAGGGTGAGGTCATTCCATCCATCGAGGGCAACCCAGTAAAATGCCTGGGAAAGAGGTTTAATGCATCACTGACAAATGGTGCCAATGTTGCTGAGGCGTTGAAGCAGACCGAGGAGTGGCTGAAGAAGATTGATAAGTCTTTACTCCCGGGCAAGTTGAAGACATGGCTGTATCAACACGGCCTCTTGCCCAGGCTCCTCTGGCTATTCACAGTCTACGAGTTTCCCATGACTACCATCAAGACCATTGAGAGAAGGATCAACAAGCATCTGCGGAGGTGGCTGGGCATTCCACCAAGCTTCTCATCAGTGGGCCTCTACATCAGGTCGGGTCAACTGCAACTCCCCCTGTCTTCAGTAGTTGAGGAGTACAAGGTGGCAAAATGCAGAGTTGTGCTAAGTCTGAGGGTCTCCAACGACGACCTCATCAGACAAGCTGGTATGACAACCAGGTCTGGACGCAAGTGGGCTGCCAACGCAGCTGTGGAACAGGCGGTCAGCTCTTTGAAGTTGCGGGATATAGTTAGCAACCAGGGCATCCAACTACAAGGCCTTGGCTCTGTACAGTTTCAAACCTGTTGAGGTGCAAATACAGAAACCAGAAGAGGCATAGTGCAAGCAGAAAAAATGGGACTTGCCCAGGTGCAAAGTCACATGGAGGGATCTGTGGCGCCTGGAACCCTATTGCATCTCCTTCCTATTACAGTCTGTTTATGACACCCTCCCCTCCCCAGTAGATCTGCACACGTGGGGTCTAAGAGAGGATCCACTTTTTAAGCTGTGCGACAAGAGGGAGCCCTTGGCCCATATACTGTCCGGGTGCAAAACATCCTTAACCCAGGGGCGGTATAGATGGCGCCATGACAAAGTACTCCTCTCATTGGCAGACACCATAGAGCGGGAAAGGGTCAAGAAAAGACCAGCCAATTCAAGGGCACAGAGAGCCATCACCTTCGTTAAGGAAGGAGCTAGACCTGCACAAACCACCAAATGGAAAAGAACTAGCATACTCCATGCCGCAAGTTCCTGGGAGATGGGAGAAGAAAGTGGATTATGGGAGGAGGCTGCAGTTTCCGGAAGTGGTGCAAACATCCCTCCGCCCTGACATAGTGCTGTGGTCATCTAAGGACCAGAAAATAATCCTGGTTGAATTGACAGTACCATGGGAGGAGGGCTGCGAGGAGGCCCACGAAAGGAAGACTGCAAAGTACCAACAGCTGGCCCAAGACTGTCGAGATAGAGGCTGGCAGGCATGGGTCTTCCCTGTGGAGATAGGGTGCAGAGGCTTTCCAGCAAGGTCTGCATGGAGTTTTCTTTCCACCTTAGGAATGGACGAGAACAGCAAAAAGCAAACAGCTCGCAGGATGGGGGAGGAGGCGGAACATGCCTCATGCTGGATTTGGAGTAAGAGAAAGGAGGAAAGCTGGAAGCCAGGAGTAGATGGGCAGTGAGCTGGCCACTCGCTGCGGGCCCACCAACTGGAGGGTGTTGTGGTTAGGGCCGAAACACCCAGAGAAGGTTGGACACCACCTGATGACATCTGCTCCTGGTCTAAGGCTCCAGCTACCTGTTAAGGTAGCTGAGGAAGGCACCTTCTGTGTATCAAACAAGGAGGCCGTTACAACAGACGAGTGAGGCAGGGTCTCCGGACCATCACAGACTTTCATAAACCAACACACGCCTCAATCATCACAGATCCCTCACTGGTGGAAGACTTAAACACCTTTTATGCCTGTTTTGAGGTTAGCACTGATTATGCTAATGCCGTTAGCATTGCTAGCTTAGTGAGTAAGGCTTGTGCTACAATGGCGTGCAACCTGACCAATGAGGACCGCACACTCACCAATCCAGAGTCAGACGTGAGGAAGGCTCTGAAATGGGTAAATAGCAGGAAGGCAGCTGGTCCTGATGGCATCCCTGGGAGGGTATTAAAATCTTGCGCGGATCAGCTGGCCCCTGTGTTTACCACCATCTTCAATCTATCCCTGACCCATTCTGTCGTCCCGAGATGCCTAAAAAAATCTACAATTATCCCTGTTCCCTTGAAGACCATCCCAGCCTGTCTGAATGACTATAGCCCAGTGGCTCTCACCTCTGTGATCATGAAGTGCTTTGAAAAGCTGATCAAGGACTTCATCTGTTCATCCCTCCCCCCTACACTGGACCCACTTCAGTTCGCCTATCGCAGCAACAGGACTACTGATGATGCCATTGCGTACATTCTCCACACTATCCTCACCCATCTCGACAATGGAAAAGGGAACTATGCACGCCTACTGTTTGTGGCCTACAGCTCAGCGTTCAATACTATTGTTCCCTCAATGCTGGTCATGAAACTCTGTGATCTGGGGCTGAACCACTCATTCTGTTCCTGGGTACAGTGCTTCTTGACTGACTGACCTCAAGTGGTCAAGATGGGAAATTTTACATCCAGCTCAAAAACCCTCAGTATCGGCGCCCCCCAAGGATGTGTATTGAGCCCACTCCTGTACTCACTGTACACCCATGACTGTACAGCCACCCACAGCTCCAACACCATTGTGAAATGTGCGGATGATACAGTGGTGGTAGGCCTAATCTCCAACAATGATGAGAAGGCCTACCTGTGTGAGGTGGAACAACTGTCATCATGGTGTGGAGTCAACAACCTGGAAATGAATGTATCTAATACCAAGGAGTTGGTAGTTGACTTTAGAAGGGTGAAGAGGAGGACTTCATACACACGTCTCCGCTACCTCGGAGTCCACATCACTGAGGACCTGACATGGTCCACACACATCTCCACCCAGATAAAGAAGGCGAGGCAACACTTGTACCATCTCAGGAGGTTAAAGAAATTCAAGATCTTCACAGCACTGCTGAAACTCTTATTTTCTGCGACCATTGGGTCTGTTCTTTTTGGAAACATCACTACCTGGTTTGGTAACTGCAACGCCCAGGAGAAGACAGACCTCCAAATGGTGATACGCTGCTCTTTACATACATTATAAACTGTACAGTATTTGTGCACCGATATATCTTGTAAATATCATCTTGGTTAAAGCTCTACAATGATTGAACATTTAACTGAGATTGTCATCTCTGAATTTGCCCTCACAAACAAATTTAAACATGGAGAGGCCAGATTTATCATTAATTAAAGTGAATCTTTCCCACTCACAATAATTTCTGTATTCCTCAGACAGCATTTTAGTTTAAGTGTTAGAATATAAATGGGCAACAGCATTAAGGATGGAGCAGAATGCAGGGAAAGCAGAACAGGGCGCGAGCTACTTCACAGCCTGCTAGCCATGTTTTCCCTTCATACCAGTTTCGCCAAAATACTCGGTTATATTATTTTCCTCCCTTTGTGGACACTTCACTTTTTTGATGTTTAAATTTGGTCTCAGTGGCCCTAATTCCTTAGTTGCTAGTTTATCTTGATTATTACGACGACAGAAGGGCACTTCTCTTAATGAAACGATTTAGTTGTTCTGAGTTGAAGGAACGCTGGCCGTGTTGAGCAGATTATTTTCCCTACGTTACGTCTGATGCAAGCACTGAGGGCAAGCCCTCCCGGAACCCATAGACATTGCATTGCAGCGCCTACACTTTAGAAAAAAACATTTAACATGAGAATCTACGAGAGCAGTTGGGCGATTTTCAGTTAGACTCAAATTGCCCCAAAAGGGGCGGTACTACAGGGAATGCACCTCAACGCTGATTGGACAATGGCATTCAGTGGCAAGAGACGCTGTCCAGAACAGGCATAGCTAATAAAATACCGTGATAGAATGTGAGAGAAAAAAAAAACTTCCTTTTCATCCTTTCATGGTGTGTCACCCAATCGCCCTAATGAACAAACCGCCCCTGACCAGGACTGTACTGCCAAAACCTCAGGACAATTACTCCAGGTGGTGCAGAGCATCTGGGAAATGCATCAGTAAGGACATTCACCACCCAAACCATGGTCTGTTTGAATGGCTACCCTCAGGGAAACGGCTGCGCTCTATCAGGGCCAGAACTAAGAGGCTGAGGAGGAGCCTTTACCCTCAGGTCATTCTGACACTAAACTCACCAGATACACTAAACACGTAACACACGTGGTCCATTTCATTCCATTCTGTTCTTCATCAGACACAAAACCACCTTATCAGACACTTTTAGATTCATTTATATGTATATGGTATATTTATTTATTCTTATTTTTTTTACTTCTATAGTTTATATTTGATTTGATTTTTTATATTTGTAAATTAATTGTTGAATTATCTATATATTTAATTGTAAATTGTAATTCTATTTTACTGCTGCATAGTCTTGGAACAGTCACATTCATTTCACTGTGTATCTTGTATCGCCACAACTTATACATGTGACAAATAAAAAGAATCTTAATGTAAAGAATTACTTGTTAATGAAATGATTACTGATCATAATCTATGCATGCTTTGCTTGAGGGAAACCTGGACCCGGCCAGACAATTATATGGCCTTACACTAAGCTTCTCCCTCTGGCTATAGAAATATTCATAACCCCCGTCCAAATGGTCGAGGAGGAGGTGTCGCCACAATATATGACTTCGATATAGGCATTTCTCAAAAATCCGGCTTCAAGTTAAATTCTTTTGAACATCTCATCCTCACTGTATCAAATTTATCAACCAACAAAGTACCCCCTCCGTCCCCTTTCTATCTCCGCACATGTACATTCCTAACTACTTTTAAGAAGCTCTTAAAAACTTACCTTTTTAGTATTGCCTTCTTAAATATGTAGGTTCACATGTGTATGTGTTTATGTATATGTGTGTATGTGTGTCCCTTTTCTCATCTGCTGCTTCTTTCTAATGTTTTTAGTTATTTAATGATTTATTTTAAATTGTTGTGATTTATTCTAATCCTTTTTAGTTTTATATAAACTCTTGTTGCTTATTCCCTTGTAAAGTGTCCTTGTGTGTCTTGAAAGGCGCTTATAAATAAAATTCTATTATTATTATTATTATAAGTATCGCAGTCGTTTATGATAATTACTATTTTACCGCTCCCCTGGTTCTCCCATTCAAGATTGTGCAGGAGTTTTCGGACTTCCTGTCTCATGTAGTGCTATCAGCCGATAAGGTGATTATAGTTGGTGATTTTAAAATACATTTTGAAAATCTATGTGATCTTTTAGCATTAACTTTCAAGCAATTCTTGATTCAATGGGTATCACTCAGAATGTGGTGGGTCCTACGCATAATTGTAGTCATACTTTAAACTTGATCTTATTGGTTGGTATTAACATATCCAGTTTAGCAATACTTCCTCAGAGCGAGACGTTTCTGACCACACATTCATATCGTACGAGTTGCGTTTGAACGACTGTATTCATCGGCCATCCCGCTACCAAATTAAACGAACCATAACATCTAGTACCATTAGGGATTAGGGAAAAAATTTGTCATGCTATCTCAGAGCCTGTCAACATGCCAATGCACCTTGACAGCTGTCTGGTCAGCGCTGATGCCCTTTTAGAGTCCTCCCAAATTGGTTGTGAGGAGCTTATTTCATTGGTGGAATCTGCTAATACCTCCATATGCATACTAGATGCCGTTCCAACCCATCTACTTAATGAATCACTGCATAGCAATGTATAACCTTTGCTTACCATAATTAACTATTATCTGAGCCTACCTTCCCAGTTCATTTAAACTTGGAGTCATCAAGCCGCTAATTAAGAAACCTGGTTTTAACCCTCAGGAACTGTCCAACTATAGGCCAATCTCTAATCTGTGGTTCATATCCAACATTTTATTGAAAGTAGTTTCTTCACAACTCTTCCTTCCTACAGACAGAACATGTCAAGAGTTATTTCAGTCTGGATTTAGACCCCATCACAGCACTGAAACGGCACTAACTAAAGTACTGTACGATCTCTTAATATCCTCTGATAAAGGATACGTTTCTTTTCTCATACTGCTAGACCACGGGGGCAGTCATGGTCTGGTGGTAGGGAACTGGTCTTGTGACCGGAGGGTCGTGGGTTCGATTCCCAGACCAGAGGCCATGACTGAGGTACCCTTGCGCAAGGCACCTAACCCCAACTGCTTCCTGGGTGCCGGGCCAGGGCTGCCCACCACTCTGGGCACGTGTGATCCACAGCCCCCTAGTAATCACTAGTGTGTGTGTGTGTGTGTGTGTGTTCTAACTGCACAGATGGGTTAAAAGCGGAGGACAAATTTCGATTGCGGTGTAAAAATCACAATTGACAAAATATGGCACATTTACAGTGCTGCTTTTGACACCATTGATCATAATATTCTACTTAATAGGCTGGAGACAATCATTGGCATAAGAGGTTAAGCACTCTCCTGGTTCAGGTCCTACCTGACAGATTGTTACCAATTTGTACTAGTAAATAAGGAATGCTCAGAGCATACTAAGGTAAAATATGGCATCCCACAAGGATCTGTATTGGGCCCAGTGGCGTGCACACATAGACATCAGGTGGTGCTAAAGCACCACCAACTCTGCCCTTTATCAACGAAAGTGCCCTTTTGAAACTTCGTTTTTTTTTTTTACTATTATTATTATCATTTTACTCGGTTTGAAATGATCTTTTGGAAACCTGAGTGATTAAAAACAATGCCCTGAAATGTGCCACCACCTCGCACACACCCGACCTCTCTCTTCCTTTAACACCAGATGCGCTGCAGCAGCAGTTCAGTTCAGCGAGGTGAAGGAAGCGTCTTCAGCACAGCACGCACGGTCACAGATAGATAGACTTCTTCTCCCGTGCCCCACCAGCCAGGTCACATACACATCAAGTCAAATCGTACCGTTTGCCCTCTAAGCCCAACGTGAAATCATTTTGTTGTGCAGTAAAATGTCTCATACAGCACCAAACTACTAAGCATTTTAGCCGACTGGTCATCTCATAAACTAGTTGCTCTAGCCCAAATCAATGATAGATAACATGAGGACGACCACATACAAATAATTAAGGTAGAGTTTGCAAATCTATGTGTTAAGCTGAACGTCTTCTGTTGTATAGGTTTTGGTAGGCAACATAAATTAACACATTAATTTGTGAAAGAATAAACGGGAAGTTCCCCATTACCTGTGAAAAATGCCCATCTGCATTCATGTAATGACAACACTCAGTAGCCTATAACTCCTTCTGCTACTTTTTGGTCTTTTTACTGTCTTAATTGTAGGCCTATATTGATTGACTAATTGCAAAATATATGCAACAAGGCCTGCAGACAGTGGAGGGTAAACAGAAGTTAACTGAAGGACATGACTGTGTATAGTTAATATTGGATATGAATTTTATCAGTCGGCTGCGTGACTTTTTTCCATTGAAAACTCACATTTAGAGAATGTTACAAATAAAAGTCAAATTTCATTTAACATCTGCTTGTAATTTTTTTTATAATGAAGTGTTCCATGTGCGCTAAAAAGTGCCGTTCAACCCCCCCCCACCCCCCACCCCGAGCACTTGCCCCCCAAAATGTCTGTGCACGCCACTGATTGGGCCCCATATTATTCTCATTATGCTACCACTGGGCACTATCATTCGTAGGCATGGTATTAGCTTCCATTGCTACGCAGATGATACTCTGTTGTATCTTCCAATCCGGATCAAGATTGAGAACTGCATCCAGGTCCTCCAGAGGTTTCTTCCTAATCCCCACCATCATAGGGAGTTTTCCTTGCCACTGTTGCCTTTGGCTTGCTCATTAGGGATCTGGACCCATACGATTGTAAAGCTGCTTTGTGACAGCATGTGTTGTAAAAAGCACTATATAAAAAAATTTGACTTTGACTTTGTAGATCATTGCTTGGTGAGCACTTTTCCATTCAAGCTGCGTCACAACTGTAATGACTCTGTCAAATGCTCCACCAAAAATCCAAAACAACAGGAAATGAGCACTTAGTATATTTTGAATGAATACTTTAAATGAACACTTAAGATGAATGAATACTGAATCAATGAATTTGAATGCATACTTTCTGATCAGCCTTGCAGATTTCTGAATCAGTTGGTGAACGGAGCATAAACCAGAACATCACATCAGAGACACCGGCGTGTCTGTATTATAGTCTTGGAAAAACTGACTTCTCAGTGATACCGTTTCTGTAAGACAGGAGAGGCACTTGGGGCAAAATATTACAGATCTGTCTTATCAGACCTGATGGTGAGAGAATGCCTCAAACTGGTATTTCACACCTTTTTGTCCACACACACACACACACACACACACACACACACACGCACACACACACACACACACACACACACACACACACACACACGCATCCTTCCAGTTGTTTTATTACTGCACACAGTGGCACCAGACAACAAACAATTTATCCATTCATAGATACAAAGCTTATAAATGAAACATTTACTTGATTATGGGCAAAGGTATATACTGTTATGTTCGTCTCCTCATGTGTATTTGTTTGTAAGCTGTACAGTGTGTTTTAGGAAGGCAGTCCTCTTCATGTTTTCCATTCCTTGTTCCTGTCCTGAAATCCCTGCTACCCCTGGGAAAATCAGACTGGGCCAATCGTAGGATGTCGATTTGTGCAGGTCTCTTGTTGGTGTGTTGGTAGTGTTTTGGAGATTTTGGGTCTGTCTCAAAACCTAGTGAGCTCTCTACATAGACAGCATCTTACGTCATGAGATGCGCGTTCCTGAGAAGTAGGCTGTCCCAATTCTTAGATACCTTAAAAATGCTGTCTACTAAGATACCTTAATCTGACCCTGTAATAAGTCAGCATTAGACCCTTCCTCAGCCGGTAAGGCAATCTTATGATGCAACGCGGGGCAGCACGGCACAGATCAACTTTTTTCATCATGGCGGACGGAAGGACGGCCATCGGTGAAGTCATTTTCAAATGTAAGTTATTTAAGTTTTTATAGCGTAAGTGTGGTATTTTATGGGTTTTCTTGGCATAACAGAACACAAATTAGCGATTTATTGGGTTAGTCGGTGGCCTTTTTCCAGTTTTTTATATATCGATGCGTTATCATTTAAACAATTACCAAAATATAAGCAAATAAATTATTCAACCGTGTCTATTCAATCTGTGTTTGAAGGTGAGGGGGGAAGCCTGTGAGCCTGTGTCTCCCTCTATCAGGACTGTGACATTCGCAGAATGTTGGTGATTGGTGGGCCCGCTGTTCAGTTACAGAGGGCCTGGCAGTTATAATTCAGTGCAATACCAGTTTCAAATGACCGCAAAATTGACCAATTATATCTTCCCTCTTAGTGGGTGGACTTAACTATATGATAATTTCCGCCCGCTGTGGCAACGATAGCTGTCGTTAGCGTACCACCACTAACTAGTTTAGATTAATTCCTTTGATGCAGTAATCAGATTACTCATTACTCCTTTAAAAAGTAACTTGGTTACGATACATATTACTTTATTTTAAAAGTAACTATGTTAGATTACAAGTTACTTTAATAGTTACATTCAGCAGCATGTTTTTCCAATACTCACTTTATTGGAAGTGCATTTTTAACAGTAACAATGTATTTCCTGACATTTAAATAATGTATCTCCTGACATTACTTTTTTGTCGCTGCACGGTATTATTTGTAAATGTATTTTAAACATAATACAAGCGAACTATTCAGTCAGACAGCTATTTGTTGTGAAACTAAATACAATTACAATTTCAAGCATTTTTAAGTGCGTTAGCCAAAATTCCAGCACTTTTCAAACCTGGAACACAATGCAACATTAAAATTTATCAGGTAAATGTTCCTTCTCCTGTTTTTGAGGGGTATTTCTTTACACTACCTCATATTGTTATGTAGAACACTGCACAGTATGACATGAACGCGCTCGCGCTCTCACAGGTTCGCGCGCAGCGTGCAGAGTTGAGTGCTACGGTCAGACGCAAAAGTATAACTGAGCCAAGAAGAAAGCAAAAATATATTTTTTTACTAAGAAAAATTAAAATAGTAACGCACAGTTACTTGGATAAGTAACTTTAATCTGATTACTGGACTGGAAATAGTAACTCGTTATATTACTCGTTACTGAAAAAAGTAGTAAGATTAGAGTAATGCATTACTAAGTAATGCATTACTGACATCACTGTATGTATGTATGTATGTGTGTGTGTGTGTGTGTGTGTGTGTGTGTGTGTGTACATATCAATACACAGAAGTTGTGTGTATTGGAATCCTTGCTCCCTGTGTCCTTTCCCACTCATTAACACCCCTGTTTTGGCCTGGAGCCCAGACAAGGTCAGTACAATACGCAAAACTGTAGCTTTATAGCTGTATCAATGTGCATAGATTCATGTAGATACATTTAACATTCTCTATTAGTTTGATACACTAGGAAGCACCTATGTCCATATCAAATATCAGCCAACAGGGTGTGGTTGATATAATTCACTTGCCATGTGGAGGGGCTGAGCTGTTTTTGTAATAGAATGTCACGCTACTAGGTGGCACACTAGAGTTAGATTATTCATGATGTATTGAGCTAGGGAAAAAGCTAGAATAAACACAGTTCATGCACGGAGATCCACGCTGGTGTTACTGTCTGGTTCTTATAAATATATACTTACCCACACAACATTATACATGGTGTCAGAAGTGGGTGACAAGTATCCGACAGAAGTCGGAGTCGACAGAGAAACAGAGAGAGAGAGAAAAAAAAAGTTTTTTTATCTCATCAGTGACTACACCTGTAGCAAAGTAAGCTAGCTCACGGAGAAGCAAGCAAATAGCTAACTCGTTTACTCGCGGTGAGAGAAGGGAGGAACGAGGAAGATGGAAAAAATCTTTTCGATACTACCTCCGGGTGGCCTTCGATGAGCCAAACAGTTGGGACTCAGTGGATAAGACGCTTCGAGTGGTTCCGAATAGCATCGGGGTTATCAGAGAAAATTGAGGAATACCAGATCAACTCGCTGCTCTACTTAATGGGGGAGAAAAGTGATGACGTGATGAACTCATTACAGTTGGAGGAAGCCAAAAGGAAGGAATACAACGAAGTGTGCAAAGCTTTAGGTGAGCATTTTATTGGCAAACACAATGTTATTTATGAGAGCCAGATTTAATAGCAGGTATCAACAACCTGGCGAAAGCATAGTAAATTTTATTACCGATGTGTACAGGCTAGCCGAGCATTGCCAATATGGCGCGCTGCGTGAAGAGATGATAAGAGATCGGATTGTAGTTGGAATCAGAGACGCCAAATTGTCAGAAAGACTACAATTAGATTCAAAGCTCACACTGGAAAATACAGTAACACAAGTCAAACAAAACGAAGAAGTAAAAAAACAACAGCCATTGATCCGACGTGAAAAAACGGAAATGAGGGAAGGCAATGTGGACGCTATAGTAGGGAGAAAACCTGCGAAACCTAAAATGGTGAAACAAACACAAAGCAACGCGATGCAGAGAACAGGAACGTGCAAAAAATGCGTACACAGTCCTCAACATCCATGGAAACAATGTCCAGCAAGAGAAGCAGAGTGCAGAAAATGCAAAAAGAAGGGCCATTATGCTGCAGTCTGTAGGACAGGGCGAGTTGAGGCCATAGAAGAAGTGTATGACCCTGCAGAAAGTGCGTTCTTGGGAGCAATAGAGACGGATCAGAAGGATGTCTGGAGAGATGACATAGAAATGAATGGAGAACTGATCAACTTTAAGTTGGACACAGGTGCAGCTGTCAGTGCCATACCAGACTCCATGTACTGCAAAACAAGAGACGGTAAATTGCAGAAGGCACAGAGGAGGATCTGTGGTCCCAACAACCTGCCATTGACCGTGCTGGGCACATTCAGAGCCTCCCTGAAAAAGCGCAAAAAGAAAACGGAACAGGAAGTTTTTGTAGTTAAGGATTTAGTGATGCCACTACTAGGGCTTCCAGCCATACAGAGTTTACCTCTGTTGCAACAGATAGCTGCAGTGCAAGCACCAGATGAGAAATTCAAACAGATGTTCCCAAAAGTATTCTCTGGCTTAGGGAAGCTGCAGGGTAGCTATAAGATAGAGTTAGCTGAGGGAGCGGTGCCATATGCCTTGTCAGCTCCTAGACGTGCAGCCTTGCCCCAAATGGACAAAGTGAAATCGGAGCTCCAGAGAATGGAAAACATGGGCGTGATCAGACAGATCCAAGAACCAACAGAGTGGTGTGCAGGAATGGTGGTTGTACCCAAGCCCAGTGGAAACATCCGGATCTGTGTTGACCTGACGAGGCTCAACGAGAGTGTGCATCGAGAGAGACACCTACATCCCTGCTGTGGATGAGACTCTGGCAAAGCTAGATGGAGCCGTCGTTTTCTCAAAACTGGATGCCACATCAGGGTTTTGGCAAATTCCCCTACATGAGGAGTCAGAGCCCTTGACAACCTTCATTACGCCATTCGGGAGGTATTGTTTCAGGAAACTCCCATTCGGGATATCTTCTGCACCGGAACATTTTCAGCTCAGAATGTCCCAGATTGTTGCCGGCACACCAGGAACACTCTGCCATGCCAATGATATATTGGTGTTTGGCAAAGATCAAGCTGAGCATGACAACAGACTGTGTGAAGTTCTCAGGAAGCTAGAGGATGCAGGTCTGACCTTAAATGAAAAATGCAAGTTCAGCGTGAGGGAAGTGAAATTCCTAGGGCATAAAGTAAGCGACAACAGGATCAAGGCTGACCCAAACAAAATCAAAGCCATTCTTAACATGCCCGAACCAGAGAACATTGAAGGGGTGAGACGCTTCATGGGGATGGTGAACTATGTCTGCAAGTTTTCTCCTCACCTTCCCAATCTCACAAAGCCCCTGAGGGACCTGCTGTGTAATGACAGTGTGTGGACCTGGGACGCGCAGCAAAAGACAGCTTTCGAGGATGTGAAGAAAGAGCTTAGCTCTCCAGCTGTCTTGGCCCAATACAGCTCAAAAAGAGAAACACTGGTGTCAGCTGATGCATCATCATATGGCCTGGGAGGGGTACTGATGCAGCGACAGCCAGATGAAGAATTCAGACCAGTGGTGTACATATCCAGAAGCCTGACACCCACAGAGACTCGATACGCTCAAATCGAGAAAGAGGCTCTCGCAGTGACCTGGGCCTGCGAACGCCTGAGCGCCTATCTCCTGGGATTAGACTTCATGGTGCGTACAGATCACAAACCACTCATATCACTGTTAGGTAGCCGACCACTGGATGACTTACCTCCACGCATACTCAGATTCAGATTGAGAATGATGAGATTCAAGTACAAGATCATTCATGTACCAGGGAAACAGTTGGTAGCTGCAGACTCGCTGTCACGAGCACCACTGGGACCAGAAAGCAACAAAGAAAGTGACAGCCTGGAAAGAGAGTGTCAGGTGTACATTGACTACATCGTGGAACACTTACCTGCAACAAAAACAAAACTGGCGGAAATCAAAAACGTACAGAACACAGATGCAACCATGAAACAACTCAGAGCATACACAGACAAAGGGTGGCCTCTGCACAGACAAGCAGTTCCAGAGAACCTGCTCCAGTATTGGCCGTACCGGACTGACATCCATGTGGCTACTGGCCTTCTCCTAAAGGGGGAAAGAATCGTCATTCCAGCGCCAATGCAAAGAGACATGCTAGAGAGAATCCACCACGGACACCAGGGTATGACGAAGTGCTTCGCAAGAGCACAACAGTCCATATGGTGGCCAGGCCTAACGAGAGACATCAAAGAGGTCGTGGAGAGATGTGAGGTATGTAGCCAGGACTCCAGCTATCACACAGAGCCACTACTCACAACCCCTTTACCCGCAAAGCCATGGCAAAGAGTGGCAGCGGACCTCTTTCAGTGGGGGAAGAGCCACTACCTGGTAGTAGTTGACTATTTCTCCAGATACATTGAAGTAGCCAACCTGCCAGCGACCACAGTAGAGAGACTCAAAGTTATCTTCACAAGATTCGGCATCCCTGAGGTGCTAGTGACAGACAATGGGCCTCAGTTTGCCTCTTCAGAGTTTTCAGCATTTACTCAGGAATTTGACTTCGAACATGTGACGAGCAGCCCCAGGTATCCGCAAAGTAATGGTGAAGCAGAGAGAGCGGTGAGAACAGTGAAGCAGATATTGAGCAAGAACCAAGACCATCAAAAAGCTCTCCTGGCTTACAGAACAACCCCATTAGCTCATGGGGCCTCACCAGCAGAACTCCTGATGGGGAGACGATTACGATCGACAGTTCCAGTCCCTCCACAGACTCTCAGACCAAAGTGGCCAGATCTCCAAGGCTTTAAAAAGAAAGATGCAAGACTGAAAGAGAATCAAAAGAAAGCATATGGAGCAAGACACCGAGGAAGAGAGCTGCTGACACTTGAACCAGGACAGAGAGTGTGGATCCGTTCAGCAAAGACCACCGGGACAGTCCAGTCACCATCTACGACTCCAAGGTCGTACTACGTGGAGACAGAGATGGGCACACTGAGAAGAAACCGAGCTCAGCTCACTGCTCTTCCAGAACCAAACCAGCCTGTTCCAGAGCCAGAGCAGCCCAGCTCTAATGTAACTGTGACCAGATCGGGGTGAGTCTCCCGTCCACCGGAAAGACTGAACTGGTAACACTTAGTATAGTGGCCTGCTGTGAACAGGACAGAATAAACTCCTACAGCAGCGCCCGAAGAGTCAGGCAGTCTACCCTGCCCTTCTAGTCTAGAGACAATTTAGATTGTTATCATTAACCATACTCCTTATTGTCAGAATTAATATTATGAGTAGAGTTAATGTGAAGAACTAAAAGGGATATGGTAAATAGCTAAAAGGGGGGGATGTAATGGAATGTCACGCCACTAGGTGGCATACTAGAGTTAGATTATTCATGATGTACCGAGCTAGGGAAAAAGCTAGAATAAACACAGTTCATGCACGGAGATCCACGCTGGTGTTACTGTCTGGTTCTTATAAATATATACTTACCCACACAACATTATACAGTTTTGTCAATCGCTGCGTATCAAAATTTAAGGGTCCACAGTCTCGGGTATAAAGTATAAGGAGATGGAGAATGATCTACCAACAGCAGTGACTAACAGACATGTGAACAAGTCACTATGTTGCAAGTAACAAGTAAGTCTCAAGTCTTCACAATCAAGTCTCGAGTCAAGTCGCAAGTCAATACAAGCGAGTCTCAAGTCAAGTCCCAAGTCAATACAAGCGAGTCTCGAGTCAAGTACCAAGTCTTAAACTTCAAGTCCTAGTCAAGTCATCAGATGTAATTTCAATATTTAACACAATTGATGCAGTTGATTAGTAGTATATTAAGTTAGTCAGACTAACTAATGTTAGGCGTTTGAGTGTTTCGGTTCGCTTGAGTGAGATGTCGTCGTCACATCCCACCCACCCCCTTCTCGCCACAGTGACTTTTGTTCGTCTGTCCGTCCATCATCCCCGGTCTCCACTTTCGAATTATCGTTGGTGCGGACCGCTCACACAAGTCAAGTTGCTCATGTGGACCCTTGTAAAAGTTAATTTTCGACCCTTGAGTTATCACATCCCAGCTAGCTAGCTAACCGTTATAGCATTGTGTTAAATATACATAGTAGAGACTTGCTTTTTTTTGTGCAGCCTGAAATGTCGAACAAAGTTTGAAGTGGTTGCATCTCCATCTCTTATCCTGACTCCACATGTCTTGCATGTTGCAGTTCTTTTATTCACAACAGCATAATCTTTATAGTTGAACAGGATCATTTTTGGGAGCATGTTGCTTGTCATCTCCGCACAAATTCAATGCTGCTGCACCCCTCCCCCTCTCCACTGATTGGTTACGGATAAACTGAGCTTAGCAGTTCACATTTTACAGCACCATTTAATACAAAATGATCCAGTTATGTGATTCTGTATTACTTATTTATTATGTTAAAATAAGGATTTCAAGTCTTTTCAAGTCTTAAAGCTCAAGTCCGATTCCAAGTCCAAGTCAGTAAAGGTAAAGTCTAAGTCAAGTCGAAAGTCTTCAGTGATGTTGTCGAGTCAAGTCACAAGTCATCAGTTTAGTGACTCGAGTCGGACTCGAGTCCAAGTCATGTGACTCGAGTCCACACGTCTGGTGACTAAAGATGAATTCTAGAACTGCTACACAAATTACATAGTTGACTTGGTTTATAATGGCAATGCAATAATGAATGAATAATATTAGAGTGATCCATCTTAAGCTCCATCCCTTGTCTGCATATTGCACATGAAGTAACTCTGGCTGTGGTCTACCAATGTCTTCTGAACCAACCTTAGTCTGTGTTATCTGTTGTGGCAAAGTATTTAAAATGCTGAATGTATTGGACCCAAAAAGTCCCTTGAATCTGGGGTCAGATGCAAAGCTATTCCTGCCATAGGACAAATAGGAACAAATGGCTATATAGGATTATATAGGATGGCAGGAATCAGGTCAGATAAATAGCATGGTGAACTTGGTGTCTCCATCACCTCTCAGCAGTTCAGGAGTCTTGGTTTAGCTTTAAAATGCTTGTACGATATCTCCAAAGGACTTTGACAACAGCCATATTTTAGACAAAAGTGACCATTATTTTGTGATCATTGTGGTCAAGACAATTTATCAGATAAGCTCATCAAGCCATTGAACAAGTCACCTTGTCAAGCTGCCGACATGACAGTTCCTTATGACAGTTGATGCGTCAGGCACTTTTCAAGAACAGTTAATGGCTTTTGAGTTCCCACATTTGGCTTTGTATGTTCTTGACCCTGACACCAAAAACCTGTCACGTTCTTAAGGACAAGAAGAGTAATTTGGGTTGAAGACACCAAGGTCTTTAAACCCTCAAAGAAGGTTTATTCAGTGAGATTTACCTGCAGGGCAAAAAATGGCAGTTGAAATATGGACCAGAACAAATTAATCAAGTTCTAAAGTCACCATTTTCATTTCCCATACTAGGAGGCAGTTTTATCATGAGTGATTTAGTGAATCTTCCTTTAGGGAAACATTTAGAATTTGACAGCTCACGATATTACCATTAACCCTAATTGTCAATTGGGGAATTAAATGTTATATAATGAATAGTCACAGCGGGTCATTCTATAAAGGATTCTGTTCACATTTATGAGGTTTCAGAGAAGATCAAGTGCCTGCAATCGCACCTGATCACAAATCGGGTGGCAAACGTGCTGTGACCACCAGACCAAAGTGCTAGTTGCCTAGCATGGTAGTCAGAGCATCCATTGACCTTCCTGAGTGGCGGTCTCCCCTGTCCTTCAGGTGTGGCGGTCTCCCCTGTCCTTCAGGCTTGACGGTCTCCATTTGGTTCCGAAATTCCAACTCCTTTTCAGTGTTGATGATTTAACATTATCCAGACTGTGAAAGAAAATAAAAAAATTCTATTCTTTTTGCCAGCAGGACAGTTTTTTAAGGTTATGGATAATTTCAAGTTATAACCACCAAAGGTGATGTAGCAAAAGCAGCTGTTTTGGAATTCCTTATTGTGCCTGTCTTCACGTTCCACCCTTGTACTCCGCCCCCTCGTCATTGGTTTCAGGTGTGTCTTGTTTAATCCTTGGTTGTCTGTGCCTTGGTTTTTAGGGCGTTTAGGCACGGTTTAGGGCACGGTTGCCTGCCGAAGCACGGTTCGTTTGGCTAGTGTGAGCGCTCCAACCGTGCCCGGGCCCGGATCAGTTAACCGTGCTTGGGCCCGCTTGAAGAGGTGGGCCAGGGCACGATTCATGTGGACTCGGGCACGGTTCGCTTCTAGTGTGAGCGCTATCCGTGCCCGGGCCCGCTTGGTGCCTCGTGTGATTGGTTCATTTCGCTGGAACTCAACATGACGTCAGTGATGCGATGCTCACGTTAAACAGTCATAGCGGCAAAGCGATTAGCAGACAATCGTTGTGTTAAATTATCGATAAATCTGTGCTTGCACCGTGTTTCTGCACTCCCAAAACGACTCCAAAAATACAATAAAAAGAGAATCGTGAACTCCATAGTGTTGTGCGAGCGCGCTTTTTTTCCAAATAAAGCGGCGTTGTGATGGCGTAAGCGTGCTCGGGCCGGGTTGCTGAAGCCAGTGTGAGTGCAGGCCAGAGGGGGAGTGGGGAGGGGGGATAACCGGGCCCCAGCACGGAACGAGCAAACCGTGCCTAGTGTGAGTACGCCCTTATACTCAGGGTTTTGTCTCAGTCTATGTTGGTCATTGTACCTCATGGTTCTATGTGTTCTGTGCCCACTGGTCTGTCTCTGTGTCTCCCTCCTAGAGTTCTCTTGGTTTGTATCTGGCCTTTGTATGCATAGTGTGTTCTGACTGGGTGCCCTGCCTGGTTTTGTTTAGGTTGTAATTTTGTTTGGATATCTGTGTTGTAGTTTCTTGGCTATAGGTTTAGTTATCCTTTTATTTCATTTGTTTTAGTTGACTTTTTAAATTCTCTTCTGTCTTTCTGCCATGAGTATTAATTTCTTTAGTTTTGTGTTATACCTGCATACAGTGATGCCCCGTCAATCCTGCAACCCTTGTGTGTCTAGATTGCTTGTCTATCTCTTGTTGGCCTGCATGTGTTTCTCCTAGTATTGTGAATAAATCCCATTCTTTGTGCCCACCTCCTGAGCTCCTTGGCCTACGTTCCTCAAGTCCCCACTAAGAGCTGTAGTGGAGTAGGTGTATTATGGAATGTATGAAATATCCTGGCTACTAACCAGCCTGGCTGGCTACTGGCTCAGTATAATGAAAAGAATCATTTTTGGAAAAATGACTCCTTGCTCCTTTAATGTGTTAACAAGCTGTTTCCTGGCTTTATAAGCGCCCTAAACAGTGTTTCTGTAAGGAATGCCGTCTGATATGTCCCTCCCAGCTACACCTGCTACTAAGTACCACGCCCCCTTTTCAGTCACATATATACACCTTCCCACCACTTCCTCGTCACGAAGTATTGCCGTTCCCATGCAGCATACCAAGCGTTTCCATTGCCTGTTCGATCTCCTGTGCTTTGACCCTTGCTTTCTCTCCAGACCTCGCCTCCTGTCTAGCCCTCCTGTACCTCCCGGATTCTGCCCCCCCGTTATGACCCTGGACCGTCCTGACCATCCCACGAAAACGCTGCTGTTGTTACTACACCTAGCGCTAGTGATACTCGTGCCGTTTCTTGTAAACGTGACTCATTTGAATAAAAGCGGTATACTTCCGCAGTTGGATCCCTCTCTGTCTGGTCAATACGTTACAGTTTCTGAGAATAACTTATTGCATTGACATTTATGGCATTTAGCAGACGCTCTTATCCACAGCGACTTATGCTTTGCTTCTGATCACAGAATACATCCCAATACATCCTGACTTGTTTTACTTATTTTGTTTCTTTTATTATAAAGGGAGGTGCGGAGGTCTTCAGGAGGTGAGGTCAGCCTTTTGATTCTGTTCACTTTGCTGTGGGGAATTTGTGATTGTGTTTTCTTTTTATGTACACGTGTGAGTGGTTGTGATTTTTATTTATTTGATTTAAGTATTGAAGAACGAATTGAAGAACGAATTGAAAGCTCATGTTTTGATAAACACTTATTTCATGTGTTAATAAGCTGTTTTATCATGTTTGCAATGTTACACATGCATTTCCAAGCAAGTAGTAAGTCTTGCATTTAGGCGTTCAAAACAGCATTTGCTGGTGTTGTAAGCGCCCTAAACAGTGTTTCTGAGCATAACGTAGTGCTATAGTGCTTTTGAAGAATGAATTGAAAACTCCTATTTTGTTAGAAAACACTTATTTCATGTGTTAATAGTATTGGGTTAATTATTTTTCTCTAATGGTAGGAATTTTATGAAACCCAATGCTCCTTCAGCTCTTTCCTGATACATGGGCTCACAGCATTCCCTGCAAATGCGAATAACATTTTGAAGGCATGAGCACTTTATCAATTACATGTGGCACTTTCACACACTGACTCCATCCTGACTAAAATGACACATTTTCCTTAAAAAACCTTTTGGGAATTGCCAAAAAGGCTTTGTAATCCAGTAAGATACATATTGTGAACAGTCTTAACATTCCTATTACTTATAGTTATATATTTTGTTTCATTATTATTTATGGTGTACACGCCAGATCCTAGTAAGGTAGTTAGGTATCCTCACATAGATGGAAATGACATTTACATTACATTACAACAGAGGTTAAAAACATTCATATGTGCTTCTTAAATTTAATCTAGCATGAAGCTTTAATCCTTTCTTTTTGATTTCCATTTGATTTAAACAAAACTTTTTCTGCCTTACATATACATTCTCTATCCTAGATGCCAAAGAAGTAAGCAGCAGAAATGGGAAAAATTTCACACCATCCTCATAGATCAGTGACTGGCTCAATGTTCTCCACATTAGTTAGACTATAAGCCAAGGTTTGAGAAAGACGTATCAGATGTTACATCGG
Organism: Brachyhypopomus gauderio; assembly: GCF_052324685.1. Lineage (NCBI taxonomy): Eukaryota > Metazoa > Chordata > Actinopteri > Gymnotiformes > Hypopomidae > Brachyhypopomus > Brachyhypopomus gauderio. Next base: position 31,860,906 of record NC_135211.1, on the reverse strand, counting down.
GACAATGGGCACAACACTAACACAGAACACAGGGGGATGGGCAGAGGATACTAATTAGTTCTGCCAATCAGGGAGTTGGTGCCCAGAGCCATGCCAATCTCAGGTGATTCGCCATCTGATAGGGTGGACCGTAAGCCAGTGAGGCCTCCAATGTCATGCCTGTCTGCCCTTGTCTGTCAGATGTCTCCCTCTGGCAGCGGAAGAACCACTCGAGAGCACATCATCTTATTGTGCCCATGACTGTCGAAGCCATATACAGCAGAAGTGAACAGATGCAGGAAATAAACAAATGCATGAGACCCAGATGATGAATGAAGATCTTTAGTTTCAAGGATGTATAAATGTGTCTGTAATAAACAACCACACATTGGGTTTTATCAGGTACACCTGTCTAGAAGTGACTCTTGCTTCATTTGCCTCATTTGTCCTCAGGTGAATTAAATAGTATGAGTTCACCTGCACGTGGATTCTACATATAGAAATGTATAAATGACTGCACATCTTGCTCTGTGGACGTATGCAGCTGGTGCTCATGTTGAATACATCCAACAGCCTGATGAAAAGGGAACATTTTCCACTCACTTGTTTTCAGCATCATAAGTAAACGTGGTCATTGGTTGTTGTAACATATTCAAGACAAGACTGTATAAGTGGTGCTGTAAAATAATAATTGTAGGGCAGCCTTTTCCCACTCCAGGAACATTGTACATATTAAATATAGACAATTACATGATCTATATATGAAAAGCTAGACAATCAATTCCAGATTGGACTATCTGGCTATTTGGCCGTGCCACTAACACTACTGTCTTAGCTACACTAGACTGGCTCCCAGTAAAATTTCATACTAATTATAAAATAGTTGTAATGAAGTGCAAAGCACTGAACTGTCTTGCTCCACATTACCTTGGTGAACTCTTGCTCTGTTGTAATCAGCTATGTCTGCTTAAATTAAAAGGTGCAGCTCTTTATTAGTACAGAATGAGGAGATCCACCTCACAGCCAATTTCCTCTAAAGCTCCCAAGCTATGGAATAACCTTTATGTCAATGTGAGATTCAGACACAGACTTTATATTTAAGGCTAGGCTGAAAAGCTATTTTTCCAGGGATTTTGTTAAATGTTTCTCATCTTAGGTAAAATTGTATATCTGGGGGCTCATGGGTATTGAGAGTTATGGTGAATTGGACTTTTGTGAATGTGGTACTTTTACTTTGACCTTTGTTGTTGTTGGCTGAGTGGTGGAGTACTGCTAACCCAGTGAACCCTGTGACTGTGTGATCTTCGGGCTCTGTCATGGTAGCTGTCCTGTAAGCTTGTCTGCCAGAGTCCACCTTTGTACTTTATAGACCAATATTTTAATCACCTCAGTATTTGCCTAATTATACACCTAATAATCTGTTCTCTCTTTATGCTGAGGTACATCTACTCCTGGTGGCATGTTGCTGTTGAACTTTGACCCGTCTCAGCTGCTGTGAGTCCTCCCACTGTTTCGTCTTTGCACTCTTAAGGAGTCTTGCCACTGTCGCCTTTGGCTTGGTCACTGGAGGTTGGAATACATGCTTGTAGAGCTGCTTTATGACAACAGCTGTTGTAAAAAGTGCAACGTAAATAAATTTGACTTTGACTCTGCTAAAAGAGAAGGACGGATTATGGCGTAAGCATGCTAAGGTACAACAGGCTGCAATTGTACAACTGTAAAAACCTACAGGAGAACCTGTTAAACTGGCCAGGAAATAGATATTCAAAGTAGACTTCATAAAGTGCTGCACATGTAAAGACCTGGACAAAAACAATGACACCATGTGAGGTACCAAAGGTGTTATTAAAAGTAAAATGTAATAAATAAAAGAAAAATAAATGAAACAATCAAAATATGATATTGTGCTACACGTCTGTCATTTCTTACTGCTGTGGTGTGGGTTGCCTCGTGGAAGCTTCTGTGTCCGTTTAATGAAAATAAGAGAGAAGACTGACTCATGCTTCAGTGTTCATGAGCCACTGCTCGGACTGTTAATTAAACAGGATGGAATGGCAGCAACCCTGCCTGGTCCTCCTACCCACAACCCCTTTCTGCCCCTCAACCACCCCTCCCCCTTCTGCCCCTCCCCTCCTTTGAAGGAGCTGCAAGCTTTAAAACCAAAGAAGAAGAAGGACAATGAGACCATACGAGTGGTTCTCTGTGTTTGGAGGACGTGGCAATATGAAGTTCACAGATAAGTGCATGACAGCATTGTTCTCGGAGCACGCAGGAAGGAGCACACAGAAGGATCGCTCCAGGACATATTCTGCATACTTAGTAAATTAGCATTCTGTGCTTGGACACATTATTCTATTGTTAACTTCATTTAAAATGTTTACAGTTATTCAATCGAATAATTTGAAAATTTAATCAGCTAGTGTTAATCTGTTATATATATTTTTTCTTTTCTTAAACTTTTGTCTCTTACTCACTGAGCCAAAAATGCCATTAAAATGCTAACAAAAATATATCTATGTATATATATGAAACCACAGTTTCTCTTACGTTCTGTGTAAAAGCTCTATTCCCATGCCTGTGGCTTCCCCGAATATCTTAGACTATGTCTGCAATAGCAGTTTAAATCTGCATGCCTATGTTAATACATTAATATTATGTAAAAATGAGAATGCTCAGCGTATGGACAGAGGCAGAAGGCTGAAAAACAACCTGTTCTCTTGGTGTAGTTCAACTTTTGGCAGGTTATGGAATATGGGCAGAGCCGGAGTGGCTAATTGGGAGATTCGGGAGGATTCCCGATGGGCAGGCTCATGTCAATCCCTAGTTTGGGCCGATTGGGATGGAAAAAAAATTTTGGGCCGGATTTGGGCATGAAACTCCCGGGCTGAAAAAGGGGTCCACCTCGGCCCTGAATATGGGTAATGTACCAAGTACTTCTGAGAACTGTGTCTTTCAGAAATAATTAACATTTTATAAAATCTGGTAATAATATAAAACTGTAGATATGCTAGAAAATGAATCCTCCATGAACTCATAGGTATGATTTAGTTATTTACATATTAGCCATGCTGCCATCACTTCTAAAGATTAAATATGGCAAACAATTCAGAATTCAGAGTTCCCCTGAAAAAAATAATTTCCTCTCCTAATAAACTGCTATAAAGAATAAAGAAAAAACCGAGACGACAGTATAAACGCAATAAACAATAATATCTGTACTAGATAAATTGTTAAGCAAAATAAGTTTCCAAACAAAATAAGGTTCACAGCTCCGTGGTTCTCAGAAGCGGAATATGTAAAAGAGGACGTCAAAGGACTGAACCGAAACTAGCTAGCGGCGGTACGCTAACGCCAGCTAGCGTCGCCACAGCGGCCGGAAATTATCATACAGTTAAGCCCGCTCACTAAGAGGGAAGATATGATTGGTCAATTTTGCTGTCATTTGAAACTGGTATTGCGCTGAATTATAACTGCCAGGCCCTCTGTAAACGAACAGCGGGCATCACAGTCCTGATAGGGAGAGACACAGGCTCACAGGCTTCCACTTAACCCCTCACCTTCCAACACAGATTGAATAGACACGGTTGAATAATGTATTTGCTTATATTATTGTAATTGTTTAGATGTCGATTGTCAAACTGTAAGTAGATAAAATAAAATTGGATAAATTATATTATATATATTTATGTTTTAAGAATATTTTAGGCCCTCTGAGAGGGCATAGAGGGCCCTGACGGTTCCCCACTGCCTTATAGTGACCTGAACTGCTCCTTCATGCTAGACAAATTCTGCTAGGTTTATGTCCAAGCTCGCACCTGCCATCCTTGTACCTTATCAAGTCATGTCCAAAATTTCTTGCTACCATTGCTTTCCAGTATGAGGCTGGTGATAGTAATTATTTCCCAAAACCCCATTGTACAGGATAATATGGTCATGTTTTGAATGTTCGTTTTCCTAAGGCCAGACCAAATCAACAGCCGATCCATACACCGATCAACAGCAAGGGGCCACCAAGACACCATTGCCAAGTTTCCCGACATCACCACAACACACTGTACCAGTGCGGCAATTCATCAGAAACGAAGGCAGCTATGTCAATAGAAAGGGATTTAACTAAATGTACAAGCTGTGATGCGGTAGTGAACACGGTTGCTGTCTTGACTGGATGCACGCACTCCTTTGTGGTACAGAACCATACCATGAACCATCATCTAGAACCATGACTAGAACTAAGAGTCCACTGTCCACCATGTGCCCATCAGAAAAAAGCTTGTCCCACAGTCAAAGCCTAGGGGAAGCTTCCATGAGACACGGCATTCCAATAGAGGACCTACTGAGACCTGACCATGTTTTTAAATACCCCAAATCAAAAGGCTCATTTATTTTGATGAATAACAGTAGAAATTGTTGGCACAGTGCTGCGTTTAACCCCATGTGCGGCACCTGCAGCTGTTTCTTTCAGCAAATGGTTCATTTCACGCGACACTGAACAAATTTATCATCTTGTCCTTTGTTTCTAACACGGCCTTTGTTTGTTCTTGATTCGGCAGGACAGCACGGCTGACAGTGTTGACAGATGCTGGTATGCTGCTGCTGTACAGACACTGCTGACATTACCTGGAAGGTTCTGACCAGGTCTGGCATGGCTGTGTGAAACAACACAGGAGATCAGCAGATCACCCACAAGGGCTGGATGGCCAGTTCTCTGTGGAGAAACACTGTTCTGATCCAAGAGTAATGCAGCCTGTTCAGGGTCCTAAAACATCACCCTCTGCCCAGATGCTGGATCCACATTGCAGATTGCAGGTTTCCATGTTGCCACCAGACAAGACTTAAAATAAAGCCCTAGCTAGTTTCTGATCAGCCTCAATAGTCAATTCAATGATTAGTAACTCTAATTCCTACTTCTGTCTGGTATCCACTCAGTAAGTCTGAACAAGGGAAGAGATGTTCATCTTCAGAGTCATACTAACATTCCCCAATACAGGAGCAATGGATGTTCTTGTTTGTTTCACTGAGTAAAGAGTAACCTGGTCAATCTCTGTGGTAGTCTGATGTTTGCAAAGTTTGTACTCACCCAATTAGTCCTAGAACTTTATTAGTAATGGCATAATATATACATAATATATATGTATATATATTAGAGGTGTCTTCAACTAAGGATTTTCATAGTCGAATCCGATTCGTCAGTATCACGTCCAACCGCTCCCTCCTCCCTGGTCCCGCCTAGCTTCCCCGTTTCCATGGTTTCTCCCTCTGTCTGCCATGCCCCTGTCCTCATTATTTCCACCTGCGTCTCGTTTCACCGTCATGTTGTCTGTGTATTTAAACCCTTCCGTTCTACCCCTTGTCGTCGGTCATTGTACGTGATTGTCTCTCATTTAGCCTTCCATTACAAGTTATCCTTATGTCTGTTCTTGTTCTTAGTTACGTTCCTAGCCTTCATTGTTTTACATGTTTTTCTCCCTTTAGCACTTGTGTTTGTAGTGTGTATGTTGGCTTCCCCTGTCGTTCATGGTCGTCGGTCATTTATTCCCTGGTTGTCCGTTTGGTTAGTCGGCATTTATTTATTTATTTACTTATTTATTTTTTAATGAAACATTAGAGAACATTAACAAAAAAAGTCACTGTCAGTGCGCAGTGTGCATTTCGAACTTTGTCAGACAGGCACTGTGCAAAATTTCAAAATTATTTTAAATAAAATATGCCTGCCTGAAAATATTTTTAAAAATTGCCACACAATAGCAAAAAAATTTAAGTAAAGGTTCAAGTAACGGGGTTTAAAAAGCAAACAGCAAAAAAATGTTTATAGGCCTACTTGCCGAGATGCACCACACCGTGACGAGACGAGACGACATGGTATTCCATGTTGGTTGTTGTCATGTGAAATGAAAGACGTTGATGACATAACTTGCACTTTACTTTGTTTTATTCATCTTTATCTTTTTCAAAATACTCTTTTTGAAAACACTAAAAAAAAAACAAGTTTTTTTAGTAGCCATTATAATCTCGGCAGATGCTGACGATCCAATATCGTGTTCAGCTCCGCTCGTTTGGATTGTGCAACTGCATGGTGTGATTTATTAATGTGTTGTAAGGAAGAAGCCTATTGTTAATGCGTACACATCATTTAAAAATATATATTAACAGAAATTAGGATGATTTTATTTGACAAAAGGCTATATATAACAAAAACAAAGATATTTAATGTAACAACTAATGCTTTGCAGCATCCTTGGGCACCCCCAAGTCGACTAGGGGTCCTCCAATCGAATAGTCGAATCAGCGACTATTGCAGGTCACCCCTAGTATATATATATATATATGTATGTATGTATGTATGTATATATATATATATGTACATACGCGGTGAGGTTTATGTGGGTTGTTCTTCAGTACTTTTAGCAAACAGTTATGGATTCAAGTAAGCTCCCGTCATTGGAAGAGCCTGTGGGCCAAGCAGAGACAGACATTAGACAGGGGGGTGTTACCAATTCCCCTTCCTTTGTCCCTGGCCGTAGTGTCACTTATAGAAATCCAGTTCCCGTGGCTGAGATCAGCTCCTTACTTGGTGAGCTGTACATCAATAGTGATGAAGAAGAACCAACCCCCCAAAGACCCACAGGGAGCATCATGGATCGTCTTAAGTCTGAAGCAGCAGACCTGACCAAATCAGTCCAGTCTTTGAAAACTGCATCTGCAGTTAAATACCAGAATATTCATTCTCAACGCCTAACTACGTGTTTTATAAGTCACTCTCCTCCATTGTCAGACTGGGGTGATTTATCCTGGCTTTGAAAGAAAAGACCTTCTACATGTCTCTGCCGTGCAGGATCATGTGGCTCCCAGCAGCAGTCCAATGTTTTCAAATGCAGTAATGAAGATCAGTGTAGTTAACATGAGCCCCAATTAAACAGGATGGAATAACAGCAACCCTGCCTGGTCCCTCCTGCCCACACACCCCTTCTCCCCCATGTTCTCCCCATGTTGTGAGTCAGTAGCAGTATTCAGATGGCATCAGGTGCAATAAGAAATCCTACCCATAGCATAAACTGGTATCTGCAGTGTAAACTGGTATCTACAGTGTAAACTGGTGTCCATGGCATCAACTCCTAGCCGCAGGTGCATCTGCTAGGTGGTGCTGTTCATGTAAGCCTATATCTCTATATATTTTGCATTTGAATGTAACCTGCCTTGAGCTTAAATGAAATCTATTATTATAGTCTTTTATAATAATCCACTGCAATTGAAAGTAATCTGTTTGGCTTTAAATATATGAGCTTGCAATCATTAAACATGTTTTTTAATGATAGTTTTTGTTGGAAAAAACATGATGTATATTTAAGAGGATAAAAAACATTGAAACTGTTCAATTATATATAATCATGTCTTGAAACACATGATGAATTTCACAGTTTCTACTTTGACCTATACGGAAAGAACAGCCCTATGTCAGAAATACCAATCACACCCAGGACCGCCGGAATATTGACCAGCCCACCTGACTCTAATCAGCTAATTCACCACACCCTACTTAAGGACTCTTTTCACAACACACCTGTGTGAAGTAATGCTTCCCTATGTTGCATTCCAAGCTGTTGTTCGTGTATACTCTCTATCTGTTATTCTGCTATTATGGTCCTTGCTCTGCCTTTTTTGATATTCTCCCTTTTGCCTAGCCCTTTTTGTACCTCTGCCTGCCACTCTTAGTCTTTTCTGGTTTTTGACTCTGCCATTTTGCCTCACACTTTTTTGTGCTGCTGCCCGTCTACCCTTCGGGGTTGTCCCCTTTGGGACCTCTGTGTGGGCAGTCGTGGCCTGGCGATTAGGGAACTGGTCTTGTGACTGGAGGTTCGTGGGTTCGATTCCCAGACCTGAGGCCATGACTGAGGTGCCCCTGAGCAAGGCCCTTAACCCTCAATTGCTCAATTATATTAAAAAAAATTTTTTTTGCTCTGGATAAGGGCGTCTGCCAAATGCCATAAAATGTAAATGTAAATGTTTGTTGATTCGCTGTATTAAAATCACAACCTATTCTAACCTGCATATAGATCCATCTATGTCTTCTGGTTCACCACCGTCACACTCTACATATTACAAAAAGCCAAAATGTTCTATTGTTTAATATCACATCACATAAACTGTAACATTTCATCTGGTAGTTAAGATCAATGGAAATCTAGTGATGTTTCACATATAACAACCAGATTATTCAAACATGTTTATTCAATATTTCCTGGAAAATGAGTGGGATAGTGTGAAGAGGTTTTACACATTGCATTTCTTAGAAAATTAGTATTTCTGGTGTATTATTATTATCTTCCTTTTTCTTGCTATTTAGGAAGGCACTTTTTGTGCTAGGCATGTTTTCACATCTAGTTTATGTATTCTGTTTTCCCAGTGGGATTTCATTTAGCTGCAGAGATCTTGAGGCTACACTAGAATCACAACAGAGTGCAATTAACAAAGAAAGAAAGCACGCTGTCACTGACAAATGTAGTTTCTCCCAGACACAAAACACCCCCCCCCCCCACACACACACACACCCTGTTTATCTGCACCTACAAGAGAATAGATCTCCAGGGAACAGAGAGACATGGTAGATGTTCCATGAAAATTGGTATTAAGGGTTTTTTTTTCCTCAGTGTGCTTCAATTAGTTTCAAAGGCTCATGAAGAAGGAATTTTCATTTTGGTGGATAACACTTTGGTATGTGATTCTCAGAGCAGACTTTGTCACAGGACAATTTGAAAGATAGCACACATGATTTAACTAGAAAGCACTTATCTGACGGTGTACACAATACAATCATGCCCCATCTGATGGATATTCAATTGGATATCTGTTTAACTGAAGCTAGCTTGTATTTTTGTTTCCTTGCATGTTGAAACAGGTTTTTGACACTTAGTGTAGGAATTCTTTCAAATTCTCAACATATTCTATGATTTTCCTTCTACTTTCTTTGCTTTTTGTTTTGACACCATATTCCCAATGTTTACCTAGCATGATGTTTACTTAGAACAAAAAGGGCAGAATAAGCCCATTTTCAACTATTTGGATACTGGGGGTGGATCCCCAACCCAACACTGGTCTTTTAACACAAAATTGCTAATGGTGAATTACTATGACAAATCAATTTTCTTCCCATACTTCAAAGGCTATACTATAATCAATTAATTAATACATTTAATGTAATAAAAGTACACTATGAATACACTATAAATACACTGTGTAATACAATATGTAATACAAAATCATATTAGACAAAAATAAATGCACAGAAAAGCTAAGGATCTCCAATAGCATTATCTAGTCTGGTTGTGGTGTCTTATATCTTTGTGTTTTGGTAATCCATTATTCACTTGTAAATATATCTGCACAGACTTAGATACCTTTTATGATTATTCTTCAAACCCAGACACTAGTCATATACCGTATGCTGTGCAAAGCAGAATGCAGATAAATAGAATGCTGTGGATGTTTTTGATGAACCAAGCCATTATGGGTTCTGAAGGGAAGTCTAGATTTGGTATAATTGCGGCATGTCAGTCAGTCAAGCAAGTGTGATAGGTTGCACATACCAGGTAAGCCGGCAATACCAGGTAAATTCTGCCTCGTCTTGACTCTGCAATCATTTAATTTGCTGATATGTAGTTCACGTGGTTTTAGTTTTAAAGAGGGAGAACTGTTACCTAAACCCTTCTTATCTGTACACAGCAAGCCTGTCAAACCCTAACCCTAACCCTATGGCAGGCTACCCTTCTGTACTGTATCCCCATAGATTATTATGTCCAGTTTAGCAGATACTTGGGGTTTCACAATCTGTATGTGTCACTCAAAATAAGAATCAAGAGCAAACACTATGTATCAACTGCATAGAATATGACAGAGTTTTCAATATTATTATTACAGTTTTTGCAGCTGCTAAGGCACAATAAGTAGTCCTTATAGCACAATTTCTGAAACAACTAACCCATGTAGCCTATCTATTGACTGGGTGCGCTAAACCTTAAGCACATTATCTGCCTTACATTTATTAAAAAATTCTAAAACACATTTTTTGCAAAACTTTAAACACAGTTGTTCACTTAAGACACAACATTCAAAACTGAAAACCATATTTTTCTTTTAGCAAACACTGCCACACAACTGCTACACTCACCTATAAAAATTCATACCCAGTTTTCACACATTACAACACTTCTAGCAAATTTTTAGACATCAAAGCCTAATGCCTATAAAGAGACCAAGTTGCAAATCTTGGTGTGCACATCAATGGAGTTCAATATTGCATAGAGATGATGATGAAGAGTACGAGAATGAGGAACCATAATGGATGAGATCAGAGTCACTCTGATTGACCATGTGGTCAAGCATGCATTGGGTTTTCTGGAGGCAAAGGGTCCAACCTTATCTGTGCTGCTACAGTGTAGCATCATCCAGACAATTCAAAATGAAAATAGATAAGTAGACCTATCCTCTATACATACAACATCATGTACTAGAATACCCCTTCATGTGTGGCTATCCACCTCAGAACAGAAAGAGACCATCATCAATATGGTCAGAGCCAACAACTGCATGCGTTTTAGACTACTTCAACAGCACATCATTACTGACAACGTCACCATCAGCATCATCCATTCAGTTAGTCTATCCGGACTTGGCCAGTGACAGTGTGAAACAACTCCGCTATGAATTTGCCACTCATCATCATGCCACTCTTGGTCCCTACAACACTGTGCACATCATCACCTTCTTCAACACAGAGCACAACATACTCATTCTCCATCACCAGGGGGATTAACCAGAACTGTCCAGGTTTGTTGTCGTTTGGAACAACATAAGTTTGCACCGGGCTGCTCAAGTACAAACTGGTTCACTGAACAGCCACGATTTGTTGTGATTCCCCTCCACCAAACTCCCCATTGCTGTTTAGTTATTTTTGGCATGGAGGTCGCCAACCCCACCTTTGCAAATACATCCAGCAGGTGATGGAGGAAGCTTGAGGTTATTTTGTCTTTTTTTGCTGTTGTTCATGTGTTTACAGTATATACAGAATGTGTTGCTGTAGTGTTCATGCAAAACCAAGCAAAAACCTTCCCCTTATAATGGCATTTTACTTTATGGTGTAAATGTACTGAATATGCAGAAATAACCTCAATATTTGTGAACAGCAGACTACAAAATAAACTGTAGTAGTAGTAGTGTTTTCCATTTGTCACTTCAGTGTGTAGTCACATATATGAAAGGCTAATCATCTGATATTTGTGTGTAGCATTTAGATGCAAAAATATGTTTTTGGCAAAGAGTTGCAAGAGTTTTGGTTGAAGTGTGTGCTTTTTCCAAAAGTGTGAGATGTTTTGTAGCATGTAGCATTGGCTGCTGGGTGTTTCGACAAAAGAGCCATAGTTTCAGAAATTGGGTCTTAGCGTCTGAAAAAAACTGTATTATTATTATTATTATTATTATAAAATGAAAGTATTTTGCCTGTCCAATGCACTGCAAGCTCACTAACATTTGGATGGAAGAAGATGGTTACCTGTTACCCACATGGCCTGGTGATTACAGTGATTAGCACCACAAAGCAGTCAAAACTGTCGGAAACTGTTGAAAATTACTGTTGGTACCAGAGCTGGAGTGGCTAATCGGGAGATTTGGGAGGATTCCCGATGGGCCGGCTCATGTCAATCTCTAGTTTGGGCCGATTGGGAGGGAAAAATAATTTTGGGCCGGATTTGGGCATGAAACTCCCGGGCTGAAAAAGTTGCCCTGGTTGGTACCATGCTAGAAAAGTCAAAAAAGGAATACTTGCTTGTAGACAACATACCATACACCACTGAAAGACAGTGTGTGAAAGATATTACAGTAGACCAGTAGTGGGCAATTAATTTTTACAAGGGGCCACATGAGAAACCTGAATTGTGTCAGAGGGCCACACAAACGAAAATGACGTCATCGCGGTGGCTCCGCCTACCTCGCGCGCACTTCCGCGAACAGCGGAGGCGGGCATCACATTCTGTGCAGTGTTGTCTGAAACGATGTGTTAGTGTAAAGAAACACCCCTCAAAAACAGGGGAAGGAACATTTACCTGACCAATTTTAATGTTGCTTTTTGTTTCAGATTTGAAAAGTGCTGGAATTTAGGCTAAATACTTGAAAATGCTTGAAATTGTAACTACTTCGTTTCACAACAAATATCTGTCTGACTGAACAGTTTTCTTGTAATTCCAGGACGAAACATGAGAGAACGTGAAGACATTAAGATTGGGCGTTTTGAAAATAAACCACCATTAAATAATGTGATTAAAAGCGAATTATTTCGAGTATATGTATAAATATTTAACTTAATTAAGTTTAACGTACTGGGAAATATTGAAATGGACCTTGAAAGTGACGTACAAGTGCTTTAATTCCACCTTGTAAAGATGTATAAACCCTGCAAACATGACTTTGTTCATCAGCGCGCGAGGCCCTCGCACACGGGCGGAGTCACCGCGATTACGTCATTTTCGCCGCGCGGACCCTCGCGCCGCGTCAAGTATAAACCAGGCTTAAACCTACCTTTAAATCACTTCTACGGCACTTTCAAGGTCCATTTCAATATTTCCCAGCTGACTAAGGTTCTCTCTAAGCTCGGTTTCTGGAACGGAAAACCCTGAGTTTTCGTTAACTCTGAGTTTACTTGTTGACGGTTTCTGAGTTGACGGTTTCGTCACTAAATTCGCTTTCTGGAATTACCCCCCTGTTCAGTCAGCTATTTGTTGTGAATCGAAATACAGTCACAATTTCAAGCATTTTCAAGTACTTTAGCCTATTCCAGCACATTTCAAACCTGGAACACAATGCAACATTAAAATTCGTCACGTAAATGTTCCGCCGTTCGCGGAGGTTCGCGCGCTACGTTCATTCGCGAAAGTATAAATTCAGCCTTAATTTGTCGCTGATCACCTACCTAACCCTGGCTGTGTTCGACTCAGTATATACTGGATACTGCATACTGGTCCTCATAGTAGTATGCAGTACAGTTTCCAGTATGCGAAAAAAGCAAAGCACACTACGGGGTCACGTGAAAGTAGCGTTGCATGATGGGATGCAGTACACCACGAAGATAGCTCTGTTCGCGTACTGGAATATTTTGCGGAAGTAGTAGGTCATCCGGGTATGTTTCGCATACTGGAAATTTTCATTTTGGTCACATACTGCATACGACATACTGATTTGGGGCTCGATCAGTATGACAGTAGTATGTAGTAGACTATTTCGAACACAGCCCCTGTTTCTCGCACAGCTCACACACGCGCATGTACGTCCACACGGAATTAACACAAACGTAGCGATTTCAAAATAAAAGCATCACAGTTGTATTGCACGCACGACATAGATATTTGTTTCATTTATGATTGGCCTCTCGCGGGCCGGACAGGGACGCACAACGGGCCGGATGTGGCCCGCGGGCGTAGTTTGCCCAGGTCTCCAGTAAACGTTCATGCCCTAAATTAAATGGCTTGATTTAATAGGTTCCATTTTCTAACTGACACTGTTGTATTGGATGTCTCTGTCTGGGTAGTTTGACATAAGATGGAGTATTTTAAGTTTGACAGTAGCAGTTTCTCCATATAGTGTTTTCATAGACAGTAAAATGTCTTCATTCTTTTGACCATGATGGAGATTAGTCATTAAGGAACTGACAGGCTTCTAATTCAAACTGAGCGTGCATGTGTGTGTGTGTGTGTGTGTGTGTGTGTGGTTGGGGGGAGTTATGCATATGATTTCTGTTTCATACATGAGCTGGTGAAAGCAGCTCATGTATATAATAATGTAGATGCAAAATATGTTTAGAGTTGTTGTTTCTGTCCTGTATTTCTGTGTCCGAGGGTTTGACTGTTGATTGGATATTATCCTTGATTGATGTGGTTATGGTCTTAAATAAATTTGAATCCAGGAGACCACCAATATCTAAATCCTCGTCTCACGGTGTATACAACTGATGACATTAAAATTGAGGTGCAGAAGTTCATACACGGTGCTTTTGAGATTAGATTCAAAGTCTGTTCTGTTCTGCATTGTTCCTTTATTATGAAGCCTTGTCTCTCACTCGGAGCCGCACATCAAAAGTAAAACCACCATGTAATGATGAGAACAGGGTCAGCGAAAGTGCAGCCATTAAGCATCGTGGGTGCAGTTGCAGGAGAATTCACAGTCTCTCTGTGGACCAGAAAGGGTTTTAAAGCATCTACGGTTTTTAGTAATTTTTCCCCCTGCATACTCTAATTGTAGACAATTACCTCTGTGATGTGAATGAGCGTGGTACACACCTCCTGGAGAGCTATTACCGCCGTGCCTCTCTAACCCCTGCCTGGGCAGGAACAAAGGGAGCAGGCATTGTGGCAATCTGAGCGCCTGCGTAGCCAATGGCAAGAAGCGATTCTCACCTTTCACCCTGCGGCCAGGGCCAATCATGTGGGAGTATGGATGGTGGGCGTCGGAGGTGGGAGGACATACTGAAAGTCACCACTGCCACTGTTCCCACATCACACTCCCTCCTGTATAGGGACATTGTTGTCACATTGTAGTGTCGTCTAATATGCTGCTTGCATGTCAAAATGAACTTACGGACACTATGACACTTCTGAACTGCCCAATTTATTGACTGAAACTTGTTTACATGAGACATAATCTTGTTTTATCTAACTAAAAGGGAAACGCCTGTAATTGGTCTAAAATGAATGAGATAGTCTCTCAGCAGCTGTTTAATCATGTTCGATTGCTTTTGCCTGGTTTGTTAATAGCGGTGAATCACGGTGTGTCAGTAAGACACTGTATGCTGCACTTCTCAGTACATCCCATTATGAGTCTCGACAAATTTGCTACTAAGACCTTTCAAGGGGTGTTAGTACTACACACAGATTTGATTAGACTGCCAGATTCAGCCACCAGTGGTTTGGGGGACAGCCAGCTTCCTGCCTGACATTACAATCTTACTGCACCTTCAAATGCACCAGCCCATATCAGGTTATTCCAATCTTATAACACCACTGTACTCTACCGAATGAAGACGTGCCCAAAACTGTCAACAGCCTCCACCCATCCTGGGCTTGCTCCTGCCTTCACCTCCACCAGGTCAGGTGCGATGTCCCTGTGGCCAATCAGTTGAATTAATTGCTTATTGATTACAAAGCTTGGGCCATGAGATTCGGATTGGAGGGTCTTAACAGAGAATCAGGTTCACAGCCTTTTTGAAGTTATAGCATGCCTAGGGGACAGTATTAAAGGAACTGAAATTAGTCATCCATGATGTCTTCATGTAAAACTCTCTGTTCTCCATCCCATAATGTTGAGAGGCAGGTAATAATTCATATTAATGTATAATAGGTGATATTAATACAAGTAATCTCCTTTATGTTCAGTATATCTGGTTGAATGTGTTTTAATTGAGCATTTATTCAAATGCACTCACCGGAATGCATGAAACAAGAAACTCCTGTGATTCACTATAATGATTCAGGTGAACCGTACAGTGATGAAGCATCTGGGCTCCTCGTCCTCAGCACGTCATCACAAATTTCATGCATGGTCCTTCACATCTGAATCTTCTCCTTGCCTCTACTCCTGTAGCCCTTAGCAAATAACAACCAATTGACCTATTTTATTACAAATCTCTTATTTTTTAGATCATGCCCATTACTACATACTACTCTAATATACCCCAGCCTTATTTTTAAGTATTACCAAATATTAGCACTCTGTATGTACTCTGATGCCCTTCTCTGCTTGGCTCCGTCCCCTGTTCAGGTTTCAAACAATGTGAGCTTTACTGCACGTATCCCCCTGTGTCTGGTGTCCTCCTAGCAGAGGTCCTGATTTCAACCTACTTTCACCCAGCCTACAAGCTCTCGGACAGCGATGGAGCCGAAGCTCTGGCAGCTTTTGTAATTCTATCATTTCTTGCCATATTGGGGGGAAGAATAAGCAGCATGTGCTTTAGGCAAACATGGTTTCCATGTCATCTGTATCCGAGACTAGCAAAGTCCTGGGTTAAACAGCCCAGTGAGGGAGCAGTGCTTATGCGCTGAAAATACAACAATGAGAGCCTCCAGATTGGCAGGGTTGATTGTGATCACAAAGGGAAGGGGGGGCGGGGGGAGGATGGGGGTGGCGGGGGGGCACCATCTTTGTTTGCAGACTACATGTGCAGAACCCAGATAACTCACTCCCAATATGGGGTGCAATTATGTGGGATTCGAATGGATTTCAAGGTCAGAACAGCGGCTAATTTTACCATACTGATAACTGCAGGCCATCGAAATGAGTGAGCAAACGCAGCATGATTTCATTCAGGATCTGCAACCTGCATATATGTATATTTACAGACCCACCCACAAAAACTAAATCAAGGGAAGGGAAGTTGCTTAAAGTCTGAAGAAAGGAAAAAATCAAATCAAATTATAATTAACATGAAAGATGGTAGTTAGCACATCCACACGACTGGCTGCTCTGATATAGATTGAAGGCTTGACTATAAGCTCAGGAGGAAGCATTTTAGGGTGTGTGGAGAAGCACGCTCCTTCAATCAGTGCAATTACACATGGCAAACAGGAGAGATGATTGCTCCACTTGTCTGGTAAGCCTGTCAGTCTTTTGACAGACAGAAAGAGAACGGTGTGATTGTCAGTTGATTTGTTGTCCTTGACAAGACCCCTCTGAAATAAGGACAAAGAAAAGCAAAATCAATCAGTATCTTTTCCAGTCCTGGTAGGGGCCCTTCAAAAACAGCCCCACAACATTTAGATTCAAATTTAGAGAACAGGCATCAATAAAGCATTTATCCAAGCAAGGCAGGTGGTTTACATCAGTGAGAGGGCAGTAGACAGTTGCAGCGAAGAGTACGACATCTGGGTGGAGTACATCCGATCCACAAAATCTAAACTAACCAGAACAGAAACATAAGATTGCAATAGCTGTTGAGATTAGAACTAGACAAGAATACACATAGAGAATGATTTTAAGCTTGAGGTAAGTGTTCTAGTCTCTATGAAAAATGTTTAATTGAGAAGGTGTCGGCTCACCACATTTTCAACAACAGCCCACCCAGGGCTTTACATGATCATGACAGACCATAGCCAGTACTCAAGATCAAACTGACGGTTCATCGATGATGCAAGCAGCAAAGGGGACCTCTTCATTCCTCAAGAAGAAAAAGCCAATAAGTTTTAAATGTCTGCATAGAAAACTACAGTCACCAACACTTATTGAACAACAGTAACCTAGTGATCAGTGGACAGGAATGGATCCCTAACATCACAGATGTAATTTGGGGGGGGGGGGGGGGTACATGTCCCCCCCCACTTTTTCAAAAGCCGGTTTTGGTCCCCCCAGTTTTTACGGCTACGCCCCTGAACCCCAGTTCTCAAGCCATTCGTGTGTCCCCCACCTATGAAATCAAAATTTCGTCCATGCCTAACATACAGTTAACTGGACATACTGACAGATGGTCCAAGTTTATAGATGTACACTCATAAGATTCATGTGTGTATATTTATAGTGTATCTCTGCAGTAGGTCCACCATGCACAACCAAGTGTCTTCTGAGTGTAAGTGCAAGTCTGCCCATTCTTAAGGGAATATAAAATTTGGTTGCATCCAGAGCTGGAGTGGCTAATCGGGAGATTCGGGAGGATTCCCGATGGGCCGGCTCAAGTCAATCTCTAGTTTGGGCCAATTGGGAGGGAAAAATAATGTTGGGCCGGATTTGGGCACGAAACTTCCGTGCTGAAAAAAGGGCCCACTCCGTCCCGGTTGCATCTTATACAGTAGGTTCTTAGAAATGGTAGCTATACCTATATAAGTGCTGTTCTAAGCCATTACTGCCAGTTCACTTTAAGAGGGGTTTAGGTTCTGCACCCTTTTGCCATTTTGAACCATAGCGGATGCTGGCACCATGTACCACGTGTACATGTAGGCTGCTAAGAATGACATTGAACAGCTGAAATGCGACTAAGGACATTCACAGCGAAGCTCTGATTGTAAAATGTGAGATTTACCACGCCATGTGTTGGAAGGACTGTATGGTGGCGAACAGGGACCTTGAGTATCCAACAATGGAAAAGGCCCACAATGACCCAACAATTCCATCCTGAGCTCACGCTGAACACCTCCTGCTGCCGTCTCTTGCTGTAATGGAGGAGCAGGTTGGCTTACTTGGAGTTTGACAGTCCCTCATCCTTTTAATCTTCCCCATGAAATGAGAAAATTGACTTTCTCAGGCTGTCTGTGAGACCAGCTTTAGCATACTGGAGGCTGAGACAGGAACGCTCACAGCTCATGGAATTCATCAGTCAGCAGTGAATGGCAAATCAAGAGTGAAGAGTAGTATTTTTAAAAGCTACTTATGTTCTAAGCTAAACATATTTCTGCATGATGATTTAGGCCCACTGCACAAAGAGACAAAAGGTATCTGCTGTGGCTTCTCAGAATGTCAGCAATCATTCACTTTCCTGATAAGTCCTCACAAAACAAGGACGAATGCTACATTATGTTTCCCTGCTAACCTACAACGGTGAACAATCTACTTCACCTGTGATGTGAGGCTGAGTTACTACAATGATCGGTGGTCAAAGTCAATAAATATTCTTTTTTCTATTTTGCATAAATATTCTGAATTTTCAGCAACATGATAAAAAATATATAATAACTGAGCTAATGGCATTTTCTTACGTTTTTCTTATGTTTCTCTTATGTTTCTTATGTTTTTATGTTTCACTCTAACAATTGGCTCAGCAAGGCAACTGTTACCTGCCCCCAGTACTGAACACTGAACATATTGCTTCCCCTCTAATTCCAACTCTATTTCCTTCATTCACTGATGAGCAATAAAGTTGAAGTTAGACTGGAAGAAGTATTTAGATATACAGGTCAACCCTCACTAGTGAACCCTCACTTGAAAATGAAATTTACAAATTGATATTTCATTATCATAGGCACAGATGAAAATTATTTATGTTTATTATTGTAAAAGATTACCATGCTATTAAGTGTGCGTTCTCTTTATGGGTTTTCACATTTTAAAATAAATGCAGATCTGAAGATGTCCATTCAGGGCATTATATATGGAACCCCACTTTTGTGTTATCACGAATAAAACATGGGAAAAAATTGCATAATTTGCCAGAATTAATTCATTCATACACTGAAATCTGAGTGCAGACTCTGCCCTTCATATGTCATACTACGTTATTGTATTCAAAGACAAGTGAAATCATGTATAACATATTAAACCTACAAACTGCAATAACATTCTGTTTTAAATCCAATATTATGTTCTAAAGGGAATTTGCTTAGCTTCTTCCCCATTCTATTAACATAAGGTAATTAAATTAAGTGGCTGGTCCTTCTTGGCAAAAAAAAGAATTTACAAGTCCTGAAAATAGCTAATCTATTGCTTGAAGTTTTTTTTTATAATACATTACCTAAGGCTATTGCATTATATTTTAGCATCTCAATGTTTACTAATGATTCTGACTGAGGTCCCTGGTTGAGAGCTCGTTAATGTGAAGGCAGGTAAGATAATTATGTCACAGCGTGCAGCAGGACGAGAGTGCATGCCAATTGGAACATACCATCTCTACGTGGGTGCTACCATTTGCAAAATCAGTAGGGGAGTCATTTCCAAAATGAACCTGTGCATCACAAATAAATAGTTCCAAAGCTGACAGGTACAGGTGAGATGGTGTCAGAATGACATTTGGTATGTAATAAAGTGCATTACAGCAATAGTGTAGTTTGACATGTTGAAATCAGACACACTTTGTAGTTAAGTGCTTGAAAGCATGCATGAAATAAGAAAAAAAAACATGACACAGTAATTGTGTGAAAGATCTTCAGAAACCTCCAGACATTAAATTATTACTTTTTTGCATTTTTGGGCTTTTATTGTGTAGCAAGATAAACCTAAAATATCCAGTCTTTCATATCTCCATGCATGTGAAACAGAAGATATCAAAATGAATAAATCATCTTGGCAATTGCATCTATCTACATAGTAATGCAATCAATGAGTGTAGTGCATGACTATTTTGAAAAAAGGCCAAGAATATCTCAAGCATGCAGAGGTGTTTGAGAGGACCATGTGCTAATAGTGGTTCATTTGAAATTTAAATCTCAAGTTGGATGATGTGGCATTTATGCAGTGGTGAAGCTTGTTCTGGAGTCTTCTGGAGTGTTCTGGAGTCTTCTGGAATGCCCTCGATATGGTTCATGTGCAGTTGTATTGCCTTCGTTTTGAACGTGCTGAGCAGAATGTTGGTAGAGCAAGTTAAGCTGTTGGGTTTTAAAACGCTACCTTCAGGCTTCCCACCAAATGAGCAGAAACAGTTTGCGTCTTGTCAATTCCAATCAACATACTGTTGACAGATGTTCTAAGGTGTTCTTCATAAACCAATTTATGAACTCAGAAAGTCAGGGTGAAAGAAGTATACTTGTAACAGAATATCTAGCTAGGAAAGACAACTTCTGATCACTGAGAGTAAGACAAAGTGCCTGAAGATAGGGAGAAATCAAGATAATCACCTCAGGGAAGAGATATCATGTCCACTCGCCTAAATGCACTGCTCTGTAATTCGAATATTTGCACAGGTCCCAGTGTCGTGCGGCGTGGGAGGTGGCACATCCATTAACGTTTTAGCATCGAGCGACTTGCGTTCATGATGCTGATGCTAGTTGCCCGAAGGTGTGCTTTGCCACGCTTGACTTCCCCCGTAAATCAGTATGCTAATGTGCAGGGACACGTACTTTCATTCCAGCTTGGGCATAATTACCCAGATGCACCCCGATGATAAAAAGTCCCAGGGTGCGGGGGGGGGGGGGGGTGCATAGGGGACTAGGCATGGCACACGGTGGGCAGGGGGCATCATCCCCGGCTGTCAGAGACTCTTGAAGTGGCACAAACAGCTGTGTCCACGTGCGTGCTAGTAAAGCGTGAGGTGATGTAATATGTGTGAAGTGATGTGATGTGATATGTGTGAGGTGATGTAATACGTGTGAGGTGATGTAATATGTGTGAGGTGATGTGATATGTGTGAGGTGATGTAATACATATGAGGTGATGTGATACGTGTGAGGTGATGTAATACATGTGAGGTGATGTAATATGTGTGAGATGATGTGATATGTGTGAGGTGATGTAATACATGTGAGGTGATGTAATATGTGTCAGGTGATATGTGTGAGGTGATGTGATATGTGTGAGGTGATGTAATACATAGGAGGTGATGTAATACGTGTGAGGTGATGTGATATGTGTGAGGTGATGTAATATGTGTGAGATGATGTGATATGTGTGAGGTGATGTAATAAATGTGAGGTGATGTAATACGTGTGAGGTGATGTGATATGTGTGAGGTGATTTAATATGTGTGAGGTGATGTGATATGTGTGAGGTATTAGCAGGGTTCATACACTTTTTTGACAACTAATTTCCATGACTTTTCCATGACTTTTCCATGACTTTCAGACAAATTTCAATGACTGTACATTCTCTAAACATATGTGTAGACACGAAAAATAAGAAAAAATCCAGGCTAAAATTCCACAGTATATCATCAATTAATGAAAAGACACATGGTTTAAGTGAAAAAATAAACATTTACCGTATTTTCAATATCAATATAAGCCGCATCTAAGTTTTTTTTATGGAAAATGTTGTAGCTATAAGCCGTATCCGGGCTAAAAGCCGGTGAGTTCCCTTTTACCGACGGGTCTGGTTAACGACGGACGGAGTTACGACCGACTTTTCTTAATTTCGCGCGGTGCGTGGAGGTGCAGTGGCAGCTCTGTGGAGTGTTGTGGAGTGTAGTGGAGTGTTGTGTTGTGTAGTGTTGTGTACGATAAGCTGAAGCAGCGCAGCCTCCACCGCAGCCCATCTCGGCAACGCGGTCGCTCTTTCTCACGCTGTACGCACGCACGAGAACATTGTTAGTTTTTTTCTATTCTGTGTTTACGATCAAGGCGTGTCTAAATCTAGGTTCGCGCTTAACACTAGAAGTCCCAGAGAAGGGTCTTTCAACACTTCTACTATCGGAACCCAGAGAAGGGTCGAGAGAACTGAAGGATTTTTGCTAACACCCTATTATCAGCTGCGAGCAGGCACTTTTGTTCTGTAAATAAGGCCATTACTGGTGCACCACAGGAGGGGGCATGCTTCAGCTCACAACTAATTGTTGTTTTTCATTGAGTTTAGCCATTTAGTTAGTTCTATTCAGTTTATTGTATTTTATAATATAAAGGTTATATATATTGTATTTAGTTTAGTTTTATCTGAGCAACAAAGCACAAACAATAAATTATTTTTTTATATTTTAAATAGAAAATTAGAAATTTTATAGCCAGGTACATGTGAGTAATGACCAGAAGCATTTGTGTCTAAGTCAGGAGGACTGAAATTTCAGCATGAGAAACATACAAAAGAACAACTGTTATGTTTCCATGCTTTTTTATGTTCCATGCTTTTTATTATTGCCATAAAATTATACAAAAAATACAAGGAATAAAACAATTCCACACATATTTACAATAGGCTGCAGTGCAGGGCTGTGTGTGTGTGTGTGTGTGTGTGTGTGTGTGTGTGTGAGTGGCATGTCCTTCTTGTGTGACTAGCACTTTAGCAGTCACTCAGCAGTCTGTCAGAACATGCCTGGCACTCCCAGGGTATCTCCCTGGTACATTTGCCACACGTGTATCTGTAGCAGTCCACACATCTCACATTTGCACAATTGTTCATGAGTGTTCTCATCAGAGCATTCACATACAACTATCTACCCAGTCTGCCAGTCCCTCATTTGGGGAGAAAGCTACAGTATTGTGGCTATTCCCACTTTAGTGACCCCATTTTGTTTCTCTTTCACTCAGACAATAAAATATTCCAATACAGTGAGGACATGCACCTAAGATGAAAATTTCAGACCCCTCCATGATTAAAAATTGTCTAAATTGTCTAAAGTAGGGAATAGCCACAATAGTGTAGGTTTCTCCCCAAATGAGGGAGTGGCAGACTGAGTGGATAATTGTATGTGAGTGCTCTGTTGAGAACATTTCAACTTTATTGTATATATTTCTAAACTTACATCATGTCCTCTGTAGCTTCTGCTCTCAGCCAGGCCCTCTGACTGCCTCTCTCACCTTATGCATGTCCCCTGCACAACAATGCAGCTGGGGGATGGGCAGACACACTCAGGACCAGCTTACAGACTTTTGCATGACCTTTTTTGAGGTGGATCAACACAATTAATTTGGTAATTTTTTTCAAAATTGTTATTTTGAACCCACTTATCTTTTTTAGAAGAAAAACATTACTAACATTACTACATTTCTACCTGAGCCTGCCAAAAGCCAGTGCTGAGGTATTTTGGATCATGAGGCCATGAGGCCATCCTTTGTCATGCAGCCACTTCTAGGTAGACGGGGGGATGGGTGATAGTGTGAGCTATGTTGATCCATTGACTCAGACGGAGAAGAAAAGACCCTTTCAGAGAAATCTGAACTTTAGCTATTTTGACCAATAATCATGTCACCTTTTGCAGTGAGAAAAAAATCCAAAATTAGTACAAAGGAGGCAGACTTGAGATGTTTTGGAATTATAGTTCAAATAATGTCTGTCAGTTTTATAATAAAGAGAAAGATGACTGTAGCCACCTACATGTGGATGAAAATTCATGTCACCACACATTTCACTTACTCTGTTGACTGAGAAGCAAGGATAGCAAAGGTTTCCAGTACACAGCAGGCTTTGGACATGATCCTGGAGGGGCCGTGGGCGGGTGGGGTTCCCTGGTCTTTCTCTGCCTGCCTCTGGCCTCTGGGGCCTTGCTAATAAGTACATTCTGTACATTTATCCTATGTTGCACTTACATAAACACACACACTCACACACACATACATCAGTCATTTGTGCTGTATGTCTTACTTTCTGCTCTTCATTTAGTAGCAGCAGTTGGTGAATCATTTGAGCTGTTTTTTCTGCTCTTCTGTCTTTTCTCTTTTTAGTTTCTCCCCCCCTCTTTTCTCTCCTGTCCTGTATGGTTCACCTAACCCCAATTGTTTTTATCACTATTGTACTGTATTATACAGAATTGTTTTCTTTTGATCCTTACATGAAAACAAAGTTGTCCTCCAAAGGTGATAGGGTGGAGGTGGGCCAAAAAAAAAGTTTGAAAAGCCCATATGAAGCAATTTTCAAGCCTAGGGTCACAAACGTCACACACAACACATTGTTAGTTTTCAGAGAGTAGTGAAAATCTGTAGTAGTGATATCTCTTTTGGTAAGATTTCCTAAATTTCCTATTTTTGTTTGCTGGTTATGGCTGTATTTGGAAGAGACACACATGCGAAATCTTGATCTTGAAGTTAAAATTGCTCAATAATATTATTCTATTTCAAGTAGCTGAGGGTTTTTTGTATACATTTACAGTTGTGATCAAATTTATTCAACCCCCAATGCTGCGAAGGGTTTTATGGAATTCAGTGCACATTTGTAATTGTGTTCATAATGAAATCTTACAAGGACTTGTTAAAGAACTAAATGCAACTAAGATAGCATCAATTTTTTTTGTCATAAAGTATTAAATGGCCTTTTTGTGATTTCTTCATTGACACAATTATTCAACCCCTTTACGACTACCACTCCTAAGAACAGAGGTTCATTCCAGTGTTTTCCATCAGGTATTGAAAACATCTGTGGATGTCAACGAGCAGCAATCAAGCATGATAAGCACCAATTAGGCAGATTTAAAAGGACTGTGATACTCAGCTCCTTCTAGACATCTACTGGTGTGTTTCCAAGCATGGTGAAGGCAAGAGAATGGTCCCAGAAGACAAGAGAAGAGGTTATTGCTCTTCACAAGAATGGCAATGGATATAAAAAGATTGCGAAGTTGTTAAATATTCCAAGAGACACTATCGGAAGTATCATTCGCAAGTTCAAGTTAAAGGGCACAGTGGAAACGTTACCTGGTCGTGGCAGAAAGAAGATCCTGACCGCGACTGCTGTGCGCTACCTGAAGCGTAATGTGGAGAAAAATCCCCGCGTGACTGCTAAGGAACTGAAAAAAGACCTGTCAGATGTGGGCACTGAAGTTTCAGCTCAGACAATAAGGCGCGCACTGCATAACGAAGACCTCCATGCCAGAACGCCCAGACGCACCCCCTTGCTGACTCCAAAGAACAAGAAAAGTCGACTGCAGTATGCCAAAAGTCATGTGGACAAGCCACAAAGGTTTTGGAACAGTGTACTGTGGTCAGATGAAACTAAATTAGAACTGTTTGGGCCAGCGCTATGTTTGGAGAAGGAAGAACCAGGCTTATGAACAAAAGAACACCTTGCCTACTGTGAAGCATGGCGGGGGGTCAATTATGCTTTGGGGCTGTTTTGCTTCTAATGGTACAGGAAAGCTTCAACGTGTGCAGGGTACCATGAATTCCCTTCAGTACCAGGAGATCTTGGAGGAAAATGTGATGGAGTCAGTCACAAACCTGCGGCTTGGGAGACGTTGGACCTTCCAACAGGACAATGATCCGAAGCACACATCCAAGTCCACTAGAGCATGGTTGAACATGAAAGGCTGGAACATTCTAGAGTGGCCATCGCAATCACCAGACTTAAATCCAATTGAGAACCTCTGGTGGGACCTAAAGAAGGCAGTTGCAGTGCGCAAGCCTAAGAATGTGACTGAACTGGAGGCTTTTGCCCATGAAGAATGGGCTAAGATACCCATAGGTCGCTGCAAGACACTTGTGTCAAGCTATGCTTCACGCTTGAAAGCTGTCATAACTGGAAAAGGATGTTGTACTAAGTACTAAAAAATAATGTCACTAGGGGGTTGAATAAAACTGATAATGATGTGAGCACAGTAAAGACATTTGTGGTTATTCCATCATAAATATTATGTTATGTTTGTCTAATTTATAAGTGCCTCTTTGATATAATTGTAAATAAGATGACTGAAATGATCAAAATCAATGTCAAACTGGCCAAAACACTTTATTTCAGTGGGGGTTGAATAAATTTGATCACAACTGTATGTAAAAACATTTTTACCTATTAGCAGTTTTTCAAAAGACAAAACTACTTAAAATAAGGTTAAAAATATCAGAGCCATTTTGACTAATCAATATGCCACTTATATGCCATTATAATTCAAATATTATGTTTGTGTCAATTTCACATTATTTCAACCTTTCACAAATCAAATCTCAAACATATGGTTCTGTAGATGAGGAGACTTCTTGCAAGAGATCTTGCACAGTCTCATATGGCAGCCAAGGAGGTGCAAGCTTTCAGCAGCAACCACCCATACCTGACACACGCCTCATTTACATAACACTGGAGGCAAGTTCAGCTCTTCTCCCCCCTGCTGATTCCTCAGGCAATGGGCACTTTTGCAAATGAATGGATGTTAATTGGAGCCACCAGAGGTGTCAGTTTGGACTAAGGTTCTTTGGACCCTCTTTTGGGACTTCAGGGGGGTGGTTGAAATTTCAGGGACTTCTAGTGTTAACGACGAAAACTGCTTTGCGTCGGACTTTTCAGTCTCTAACCCCAACGTTAACCAGTTGGTTAACCACACAGTGCACATTTTGCATGCCCCGTGTCCTTGTCTTTCTCAAGCCATAGCTTGTATTTGTCCAACTGAAGCAGCCATAGTTGAATCGGCATTTAACAGGATTACGCTGATTTACACGTCATCAAAGTACAATCTACAGCTCCGCTTGGAGTCCAACGCTAACGCAGCGAACTAACCTGTGAAGTTACGTTAGTGGTCCGCACAAAGAAAAAACATGGCTATATTATATATGTTTATTTTTTCTTCCGGTTATCGGAACGACATATATTTATTGTGTCAAGCAAATTTCCATGACTTTTCCAAAACATTTGAGTATTTTTAGTTTTTCCAAAACTTATCCAGGCCTGGAAATTGCTATTTTCAAATTCCATAACTTTTCCAGGTTTTTCATGACCGTACGAACCCTGTATTAGTATTAGTTAAGTTAGTTATGTATTAGTTAAGTCTGGATGATTTGCAATGTAATACAATTTTGAAAGTGACATCTAATTCCACTCAGAATACTGTGCTTAAAGGCTAAGCAACAGTTAATGACCCACTTTTAAGATTTTAAACTTCATGTTTACTACGTAACTAAAAGAAATTCTGGATGAATTCTTAAAATCTGATGAAATTCACAGACACTTCTAGGACTTACCTCCAGTTTCCTCCAATGTCCAACACCATATGCCTTATGACTTGTGTGTGTGTGTGTGTGTGTGTGTGTGTGTGTGTGTGTGTGTGTGTGTGTGTGTGTGTGTGTGTGTGTGTGTATTTGGGGGAGGGGGTTGCATAAAAGTAAGGCATTCAGATGGCATCATTATTCAGACTAAACATCTGAGGTAAGTCCTTGTCACGTCTCAGGTCTCTCTGTCTCAAAGTAGCATTTAATTATGATATACAGTGATGTACATGAACTCAAAAAACTCATATAGCTCCATTAGCACAGTTACACACTCAATTAGATTCTAGATTTTTAGAAGGTGATTGCTTGCCTGGGAATCATCTCTTTACAGTGGGTATACTGCCATAACAGCAAGATTTCACTTTCACTGCCTGGATATGTAACTTATGTTGGATGCACAGCAGAGGTGGGACCAAGTCAGTGTTTTGCAAGTCTCAAGTAAGTCCAAGTCTTTATACCTCAAGTACCGAGTCAAGTCTCAAGCAAAGACACTCAAGTCAAGTCAAGTCTCGAGTCAAGACAGGCAATAATCAAGTCAAGTCCCAAGTCTGAAACTTGGAATTTCAAGTCCTTTCGAGTCTTTTTTTTTTTTTTTTACCAATGTTGCAGGTATATTTTAAACGTAAATAATAGACATGTGTTCTTTTTTAAATCTGTATTCTCCTCAAATCTTGATAAAACATGTGCAACTGAAAACACGAAGTATAAAAAAAAATTAAAATTACACCTCTTTATTGCACAGTTCAATTTGTTAAACTTAGCTGCAAAAATATTCATACTTTAAACTACAATTTTCCAGAAATAAATATTCTGTGAAAAAGTCATAAGTAGAACTCCATGTTCAAATAAAAAGTGCTGATATTTTCACAGTACAATACAAAGAACCATAACAGCATTTTCCCTCTCTTCTCTTATCTGGTTTCTTGGAGAACATGTGTGAGTGACACAAGACAAACAAATATAAGAACTGAACAATTAACAGGAATCTGCAACTTTAGACATTTCAGTAAACTATTCTGCATTGCATTTGCTGGCCAAAAGTCTGTATGTCATTTGTGCACGATGAATGATGTCCCCATAGCTGAAAACTCGCTCCACTTTTGTCAATATATTTTTTTCTCGACGTAGATGTCTTCAAATACACAATCCATGCTGAGATAGAACTGGATATTATGATGGTGACAGAGAGAGGCTCTCTTCCCCGAGTTCAGATACAGAACCCAGGGTTGCCAACTCTCACGCATTGAGCGTGAGACACACGCATTTGACCGTCTTCACACGCTCTCACGCCACACATCCGAATATCTCACGCCGGAAAAAAATCTAGTTTATTTACCTCTGATCCACATCTATGATTCAATGAGTTACTAGTTCGCTCTGGCACCAACCACTGGCGATCGATCGATCGCGATATAATACTTAATTTGTGTCCATTTTACACCCCGCCCGGTAAAAATTTACGTTCGCCAACCCCCCATTTGATTGGTTGTGCTGCAGCCCATGCACACACACACGTACAGAGTGTGGAAAAGCAGAGGACTGGTCTGCGTCAGAAGGACGGAAATGAAATTAATGGGGCGCACTTTATAAATATTAATATGCGTTTTAAAATTTAGATTTGGGGTAAAAAAAATCAAGTCTTTGCAAGTAAACAGGTTCAAGTCCAATTCAAGTCCCAAGTTATTGGTGTAAAAGTCCAAGTCAAGTCTAAGTCTCTGAATATTTTTTCAAGTCAAGTCAAAAGTCTTAATATTAATGACTCGAGTCTGACTCGAGTCCAAGTCATGTGACTCGAGTCCCCACCTCTGATGCACAGTAACACAGGCCTTCCAGGCAGCAAACGTTTGCAGTGTTTGGACTAAATATTACATGCTGTTCATCTATTTGCACAGGACTTGCAGCTCTACACAGAGGCCACGATTGGTCAGAGATCCAGATTCAGTTTGATATTTTTTCACAGCAGAGGCCAATGCGGCAGTGGGACACTGTCCAATCATCAGACGCAGTTTTACCACCCAGTCTAGGCTTGGTGGCACAACAGCGATGTAACTTGGCCTTAAGGTGTTTGACTTGCCTCTACAGCAGGGGTCGGGAACCTATGGCTCACGAGCCAGATGTGGCTCTTTCGATGGGTGCATATGGCTCAGAGACAATTTTTTACTAAAAATAATAATGCTAAAATATAAACGTATTTCAATCCATTAATTTCTTGCCGCTCACGTTTGCGGGTGGCAATCACTTCTGCAGTCATTTAAAGTGCGCGTTGGAGAATTCCGTGAGCGTACTCGTCTTTTTAAGTTTATCACCCATCCGAGTGTGCAGTGGACAGCGCTGAGTTACATCCCCGGTGGCTCAGTCAGAGATTTTGAGCTACAAGCTGCTGACCTGAAGGCCTCAGACAAGTTCAAGTAACTGAATAAAGATTTGGAAAAACAGCAAGCAGAGTTGGCTAGCGAACATAAATCGCGGACCAGATTGTCCAAACCTGGAATGCGCTTCCCATCATACCACACACTGCAGCGTGTGAGTGTTGCTGTACTGACAATGTTTGGCTCTACGTATGCATGTGAGCAATCGTTTTCACATCTAAAAAACATTAAGACCAACCTACGATCACGTTTAATGGATGGAAGTCTCAACACCTGCATGAAGCTTAACCTCACCACGTACAAAGCCATCAGCAAAACCATTAGTTGCATTATTGGCAAGAAGTTCTTTATTCATCATTAGTTAGCAACAGCAACAACGTTATTAAAAAAGAATTCCGAGACCTATTATACTTTAAAAGGGTTGGTCATATTGCAGGGTTGCATTGAGCGTGAGACACACGCATTTGACCGTTTTCACACGCTCTCACGCCACACTTCCGATTTCTCACGCCGCAAAAAAAATCTAGTTTATTTACCTCAGATCCATATCTGTGATTCAATGAGTTACTAGTTCGCTCTGACGCCAACCACTGGCGATCAATCGATCGCGATATAACACTTAATTTGTGTCCATTTTACACCCCCCCCCCCCCACCCCCACCCCCGTCAACAACTTACGTTGTGTGGCTCTCATGGAATTACATTTTTAAATATGTGGCGTTCATGGCTCTCTCGGTCAAAAAGGTTCCCGACCCCTGCTCTACAGGGACGTGTTGGCTATTCTACTGCATAATGGTCCAACGTCATCTTTCAGTGTGTTGATGTAAAATCAACGTAAGCTTGTTGCAAAATGCTACAGAGCCGGAGTGGCTAATCGGGAGATTCGGGAGGATTCCCGATGGGCCGGTTCATGTTAATCTCTAGTTTGGGCCGATTGGGATGGTAATATAATTTTGAGCCGGATTTGCGCATGAAACTCCCAGGCTGAAAAAGTGGCCCACTCCGGCCATGAAATGCTATATTTGTAAAATGCCATAACTGTATGTCTTCGTGCATGTTTTTACAGGTATTTTAGCTTATTGGCTGAAAAGCTAGTGTGAGAAGCTAGTGTTGCTGTGCTGACATATGCCCAGATTATATTGCTAGTTTGCCTTTCATTGGTTCTGGAGCAAACGGGGGAGTCAGGCAGAGGTGTCAATTGCAGGTTCAGAAAGTAAAAGTCCTCACCAGGATTTTGCTCAGGCTTCCTGGATTGTGTTGATTCCACACATTTTACCTGGATTGTACTAATTAGAAAATCTAGCAAGCTTGAGCAAAATCCTGGTGAGGACTTCTGAACCTGGAATTGACACCTCTGGAGTCAGGTGAGTGTAATTGCTAACTAACTTCATTTGGGTGTTTTCAGAACTTGTTACAGGGCTCAGAATAAAGGACAATGTGGTCATTTCAGGCTCATAGTCAAGGAACACTGGAAGGCCACGTAAAAAACAAGATGAAAGACAGGACACTGTTAGAACTGGGCAAACACCATGTTACCCGGATACAGGCAATACGAGAGGCAAGTGGCTATGCTATGTCAAACGCTAGCAATGCAAAAACAAGACACTCACTGGCTATACTTACAAAACGTATCTCTGTATATCTACAGGTCAATGTCACGTTACGGTCCCTGACCCCTCCCTTTTGGGTGTGTGTTTATGTTGTCTGCATCTACTCGTCTGCGTCTGTGGATCTCCGTGGGTGCGGTTACGTCTTGTGTTCATCCGTCTCACCTGTTGCTCGTCTCGTCATCACGTGGGGTTTATGTGGTTTGTCTATTTAATGGCGTTCATGCAGTGTTCTGTGCTCGTCGTTGTCTGAGTCGTACACGTGTCCGTGTGTGTATGTGTTTATGCGTGCGCTTTCTGCGCTATCTGTGATAATAATAAACGTAACGTTCGTCAGCAACAAGGATTTCTGTCTCGTCCGGACGTCACACTCCGGACGTCACAGTCAAACAAATAAGCAAGACACTGAGGTTGATGATGATGATGATGATGATGATGATGATGATGACGATGACAATGTCAAAGAGGGCAGTGCAGAGCCGAAGCCGTAGAAGCCATGGAGGGGATGTGTGACAATCTTTCTGTTTATTACAAGGTGACACTGTAGATATCATTAATATGACAGCTGAATCATGCTAAATGCCACTCTGGTGTGATCGCATCAATGCGCTATTACAACCTTTAGATTCTTCAGATCTTCACAGCAGACAGCAAATGTCCCATTGAGATTCCACTCCCTGAACCCTTGAGTTTGTTGTCATGCCATACTCCTCCAGTTTCTTCGACAATCAGTGAGAGCACAAGACACATCAACACATAACAGGTTTGCTTCTGTTATTTACACTACATTAGCACACTGGCACGCTTTTAGAGGCTTGGCTTTGACATTATTCTCAATCCCACAATTCCCTGTCTTCACTCAGTCGAATGTAAACCGATGTGAAATGATGCACATAACAGGAGAATGTCAACATTATGATAGCCGTCAGGATACACAATAGTTTTGTAAGTAGAAAAAGGCTAAAAATCATAAATGAACAATAGTGTTCATTCTATAAGAACACATCATGGTTTTTTTCACGTTCTGGGCTAATATTTCATTTACACCAAATTAACCAATGTGCTCTATATACATACAAATAATGTACATCAACGTGATTGATGCTGAGAGAGACGTGTAATGTTGAGATTTTCATTAGCAGTCACACTGGTTAGTAAAAATATTGCCATTTTTTATTTTCACCTCATTATTTCGTAATGTCCTTTTGTCTTTTATACCAGACAGTTTTTCAAATTTAAATCCCTGATCATTAAAGTCCCATAAAGCTCAGCAGTGATAATGTAGTCCCCTGCTGTTGGCTTTTCTGCATAAGCAACCCAAACTGTTTGTCTTCAGCGCTTTTAATTTGCCTTTGAATTTCATTACAGTAGAATCCTTATGGGCCGCAATTTCATTAGGACACGGCTGATTGGGCACTATAACGCATGCGGCACTTCCGTCTCAAACGATGTGGGACTTGTGGCTTGAAAGCTGAAGCTTTGCATACATCACTGATCAACGACCACTCACTAGAGCAATAGTGACCTTTTTTATTTCTAACACATTAAGACTTGAATTGTATTGGAACCATGCTAATTTTGATTTAAATTTGAATGTTGTGTTTCACTCTTGTCAGTATAATTCTAATATTCTTAAGTAAGCCAAAATATTTAGAACATTATGCTCTAAGAGACCTTTCAAAATTTCTAAATTCAGCTTTGTATTTTGTCTGTGTGTCCCATGTCAGCCAATGCCACAAAACCTGTCTCTGTGCTTTTATTTAGAATTGAGTCCTTTTCACGGACCTTGGCTCCCTGTGAACCAGGCATCATGGAGTTAATTAGGCTTACAATCAGGATTAGGATTATGCCTGTTGCACGTATCTGTCGACAATTAACTGCCGGTGTTGCCATTATTAGCCAAGACCTTTTCAGAACTCCTCCTCGCCTTGGCTTGTGCCCCTGCGAGAGGAGGAAGAGGATGATTTGTTGTGACGTAGTGGGTGGAGAGAGGCACCGCTCTCTGCGCCCCTCCTTGCAGCTCCGTCAGTGTGGCCCCTGGTCCACAAGCTCCTTCCAAGAGTCCACAGTGTGACTCTTTGAAGGCGGCGAAGTTCCTTGCATAACAGACCTTAGAGCTCTTGGGGCGGAGGGATTAGCATGAGAAGCGTATCACATTAATGAATGATGAAGAGGGTTTCAGCACATGACAAACTAGCAAACATACAGGTCACAGTTTCACGTTCCAAGTTCCAAAATGACATTTTCATCATCAGAGCAAAATAGACTTTAAGTAATAGCTCCACTGTACTGAACTCCACTGTACTGAAGTGTAAACACACACAGCAAATCCAGGAGCTACATAAATATGCACGGTTAGTGTAACACACTTTTGTCTCTTGTTGTTGCTATGTACCGCCACAATTAGCCTGGATCCACATTGCACACTATTGGAAGAGTATTGGCTGGTTGGTGTGAGTTGTGGTAGCTGTAGTAAAAGATGGATAGAGCACATTACAGGCACATCGACATTATTATGAAGCCTCTTTGTTTTTATTGGACCACAGAGATGTAAATGTTAAGAATCAATAGCTGGGTTTTATTTTAGGAATTAAAAATGGCCACCTATCTGTATGTAGCTTTTCATGAATTACGCATATTGTGTTTTTTTTGTTGTTGACAATCTGTGGTTGTTGTGCAGTCATGTAAGATTTCATTTCCTACAATGCATTTCAGAACCGTCCACAAGGGCTGTCTCCTAGCAATGTGTTTCTAATACCATAGATTAGGTGTAATATGTATTACATCAGCAAGACTAATTCGTGACATTTGCTTGACCATAAATGACAAATGACCCTGCAAATATCAACTGATGTTAACTGAAGCAAATCTGACTACATATATTATTCTGCAATATATATATTGCAGATTATCATCTGAGATTACATTACACAATATATTATCTTTGAAATACTCTTTTTCCTAAAATGCTTATAGCTATCCGTAAAATTAACTCATGTGTTTGTCACATTGAAGATATCTAGGCAGTCTTGATCACAAATGACGGTGTTATATTTAATCTACTAAAATCTGATCCTAAATACTGCTTAATGCTCTATCAAATGATGATATTTACATCACTTATATACCAAATTGTTTATTCTTGTTTGCCTGTCAGGATCACAAAATGTCTTCTGATTCTCTGTATTTTAAAAAATTTGGAGGGGAGATGTGAGGGAATAAATTCATTGAGCATTCATGTCAGATTGAGGCTGAAAATTAGGACAGTCCAAAGCCGAGTTCTGGAACAAAATTTTTCTTCATAAAACATTCTCTTCCACCCACAAATTAGAGCTTGCAGAACTGCAGAGATTAGCCAGCCTTAAAGAGGCCGCTGCAGAAAGTCACCCGAGTAGCAATCCCCCTTGAGCCCATTTAGGGAATGGCCTAGAATTTGAGGCCCTCTGGCCCAAAATGACAAACCGACGACAGACACCAGGACACAAATAAAGGGCATAGCTTTGTAATTTACAGGGTAGTCATCAAATCTCTTAAGCTTTAAATAACAGTACGGAGATGTCTGTTGGTTATATGAATTGAGATGTCTGTTGGTTATTTGAGTGTATATCAGGACCCAAAATTCAAAATCAATTATGAACAATATACTGAACATCAGTAAACAACCTTGAATTGAAATAATTTGCAAAGGGTTTAATTTATGTGCCAGGGTATTATAGTCATTCTTCAACAAAAGAAAGAGTACCGGTACCATTAATATTAATAATGCCATGTAAGTTACATTAGGACATCTTTTGTGTTGACGTTAAACTCTAATAAATTTTTGGACATAATATAAATGACCCTTACTCTGGGGGATGGAAGATATTTTTTGCCATATAATGCATTTCTATAATGCATTTTTAGTTACATAATTTTAGTGTATTGTTTCTGAAATGGTGATCTCACACATAAAAACAGGCTATTACATTAGCTGTCTGTCCTCTATTACTATGTTACTAATGCAGAGATCCAAGAATAATATTTAGATATAGCCTATACCATTTTCTCCACTGATCTACATTCAATTGCCATTAGTACGTTATTATTATATTTAATATTCATGATACATGAGGTTCAGTCGACTAACCAAAGTCACGCATTCAATTCAAGTCAGTATCGATATAATAGTTAAGAGATAGAAATTAGGACATAATATGTATTTACATTTACATTATAATATCTATACATAAAATATAACGTAAATGTGCCATAGTTTGTCAATTGTGATTTTTACACCGCAATCGAAATTTGTCCTCCGCTTTTAACCCATCTGTGCAGTTAGAACACACACACACAGGGCCGGAGTGGGACACATTTTCAGCCCGGGAGTTTCATGCCCAAATCCGGCCAAAAATTATTTTTCCCTCCCAATCGGCCCAAACTAGATTGACATGAGCCGGCCCATGAATCCTCCCGAATCTCCCGATTAGCCACTCCGGCTCTGCACACACACACACACACACACACACACACACACTAGTGATTACTAGGGGGCTGTGGATCAAGGGCACCTCAGTCATGGCCTCAGGTCTGGGAATCGAACCCACAACCCTCCGGTCACAAGACCACCAGGCCATTACTGCCCCTAATATCTAGACAAGAGTGGGCAATAATATCTATAACAAGACTGAGCAATTATTTCTGTGGTAGCTAAAATCTGGAGGTATGCTTACTACATACGTATTTGTTCAAAATCCACGAAGGACAACATTCATTCTTAAACGGGTTTGACCATTTTGGCAGTGAAACACGGACAAGAATAAATAAGAACCAGAAGCAAAACGTTCCCATCACTACCGTGGAGACGCACAAACGCAGTCTCACAGATGCATCTTCACGAGGCCTCCTCCCTTTTCAGCCGCGTGCATCAGTCAAATCCAGCTTAACAAAGATAAATCTGCTCGGTGACAGATGCATTTCTATGAATGGGATCATTGACTCCACAGGCCAAGATGTGACGCTAAACGGGGCCTCGTCGCAACGGAGACATAGCTACCTCTTTCTTTGTTCAGCCGTTCCCTCGGTCTTCAGACAAGATGAATGTCTTTCCTACCGTTACATCTTACTTGTCGACATAAATCACAGACTCGTAAGACAAACGGTATAGGCCCAGGCTTCGAACTGATGAAATTACTCAGGGCTCCACTGTGAAATGGACGTTAATGGACTCGTTTGAACATATTTATTTGCCGGTGAAATGCTTGATTAAGGTCGTGGGTGTTTAAGATAGAACTAACCTTTCTCAAAATAAACGCGCAAAATTGTGTTTATAATCAATGTGTTTTATTAATCATTGAAGAGATTTGGCGCTGATTTATACATTACTTGCACATTCTCTTTTTCCTGAAGAAACGGTTCGGTTTGCTTCGTTCGTCCGTTTTCCCTCCTTGTTCCGACTCAAGTTGCAGATTTTTCCAAATACAAATCCAAAAGGAGGATTTAGGCCATTCTTTCAGCGACAGGAAGCCCCCCCCCCCCCCCCCCCACACACACACACACACACACACACCAAAGGTGCAGCGCGAGATAAAGGCCAGACAGTGTTAGATGAGGTTGCAGTGTGGCATGTGGATTTCCGTAGCTCCAAAATCGCGCTGCTGCCTCACGCAGCTGAACACTGCCACTTGACGGACAGCCCTTAGAATTGCACAGATAATGCAAGTTGTCGGAGATGCGGCCAGCCTTGGAGATAGAGACATTTACAAATTGATTTCTTTGTATAAAATGTATACACAGGTAGTGAAGGCTACGTATTCCAAGATAAGTGTGTATGTTAGCAGTGGGGATATGGCGCTGACGCTCGGTGCCTGTGTTGGGGAGGAAATATTGTGTGGATTGTCAGTGAGTGTCTGGCTCATGGAGAGGGAGGGCATGTGTGACAAAGAAGTGTGTGTGTGTGTGTGTGTGTGTGTGTGTGTGTGTGTGTGTGTGTGTGTGTGTGTGTGTGTGTGTGTGTGTGTGAAAGAGAGAGAGAGAGAGAGAGAGAGAGACAGCAGGAAAGAGACATGTCTATGTATATAACCACCAATTTCTATCATGACAGGCTGGTAGATGGATTTCGGATCCTGGTGATAAGTCTGCATTTATGTGAAAGGCTGTAACTGCTTTCCAAAGGGAACGAGAGAGAGAGAGAGAGCAAAATACAAACCAACAAAGAAAAAACAAAAAGACAAGAGGGAGATGTTTTAGCCAAAACCATATAACCACAATTAATAAACAAGAAACATAACTCTGAAGTGCTTGATGATGTGAAAGACATTCTCTAAAACCTTATATAAACACGTCATTTAGTAAAGTAAATAACAAAGTGGCTAAATGTTATAAACCCGTGGAAACACCCTTGGCTGTGTGTAGAAAACAAAAGGACATTGATGCACAGGTATAAACAGTTCGTTTAGCTAATCCTCTTTCTGCAGTGCGGTTTCCTGCGCCAGGGCACTCGGACCGAGTGCAGTAGCTCATTATTTTGATGTTGCATAGGCGTGAATGTGTCTTTGGTCGCTGCGCTCAGGGAGCCCTTAAGAACCATCACGGAGGTAATTAGCCCCGTTTGGCGAGCACGAGGTCAAGCAGAATCCCTCTAAGAAAAGGCTTGGAAAGAAACGGCCCCGCGACACACTGGGAAGCTTCTGCTGCCTTTTCATGAGCTTTTTCTTCGGGCCAACATATGTTGTTATGGTATTAACATAATAACACCATAAAGATGCATTTTTTATGCATTTTTTGCAAATGTCCAGTGCTCATGATGCATGGTTTGTTTACGGATGTGTGCAGTTGTTCAGTTCAAAATACTGGGTGGGTTGACTTAGCAGGCCAAAAATAGTAACTTTTACCAACATGCAAACATCATTTTCTTATTGCACTAGTACATTCACTTGTGTTTTTTACTGTCAAAAGCTTGAGGTCAGACTGTAAATGCAGTCTGATAAGATGCAGTCTGATAAGACGCCATTACCTTCAGCTCGTTAATAAATTATGATATTTTCATTAACTGATAGCAGTTTTGGTGATGCAGAATCACATCTACATGTGAAATAGACAAATCAGGCATGTAGAAAATTGCATTGTATGCCACTACTAGTATGAAAAGCCACATGGTCCAAAAGAAAAATAAGTCATTAAAATTGGTGAGCGTGTCGGGGGTGTCGATTAACCTATTCTGGCACATATGATCCTCTCTTTGGTCTTGGTTAGGGGCCAGAGTAATGAAGTGAGTAGGGGAAGATGAGACATCAGCAGGACAGGATGTCGTCTCACGCTGACACATTGACACGCACCTTTTCACCAGTGAAGGGCCACACAGAGTGCCACCTCGCAATGAGGGCCATTACACTTCCATCTCTTCTCAGTAAACATGCAATTTATTTGCCCTAAACGTCCTGTCATTTTTAGTGCAAAGTCCTCTAAGGCAGAATCACTGAATTTGTCAGTGAAATTTTGTAATCTGTGTTCAGATTTTCTTGCAGTTCCGTTATAAA
Source organism: Brachyhypopomus gauderio (assembly GCF_052324685.1). Lineage (NCBI taxonomy): Eukaryota > Metazoa > Chordata > Actinopteri > Gymnotiformes > Hypopomidae > Brachyhypopomus > Brachyhypopomus gauderio. Next base: position 31,822,156 of record NC_135211.1, on the reverse strand, counting down.
CATAACGGAAGTAAATGTAGATGATGGTTTTGGGTCTTCCACTATTTTCCAGGCCAAAAAAGGCATTTTTTAAAGAGACATTTTAGTTCAACTGTGCATCTTTCACATATTCTGGTCTACGAATGTAATCGGTGGAGTATTTGATTTTGATATTGAAGAAGAGCCGTTTTTGCAAGAGGGACTGATATGGAGGTTTTTTATCCAGGATTGATGTGTATTAGGTGCTGAACTGTAGAGTTGTTGTTGAGGCGGATGTTGGGAGGAGAGACCCGGAGTGTCTGGGCGTGGCCACTGCCATCCGGCGAGAGGTTGTCATTGTCATAGCCTGCAACATTTTGTGTCATTTTTAAATGAACCCATGTCAGTTGCTTTTCATCTTTCACTCCATGCACATTATCCCTCAGGGCATTTATGTAACCAACCTGCCTCTATGTACTCTGTACTTTATATTTAAATTTGGAGGACATATAACATATAAAAGGCAAAGGTAGTGCGGAATAAAATGATCTTATGGTGATGGATGTTTTCTTCATTAAGTAAGACTACGGATTTTACCGGAGGGGTTAACATATTACAATTTGGGCAATTTTCAGTGGGAATCTGGCCACCGGTTTCTTCAAGCCTTTAGAGCTGCTTGGTCAAGATCAGCTTCTGTTTGGCATCGTACAGACATTGTGCTCTACCTGACACCAGCCTGTTCATACTGACACCAGCCTGTTCATACTGATAGCTGTGTAAGCAGTACGCCATGTTCCACACACTGATGAAAGACTAACAGCAAATCCCCTGAGACCAACAACAGTGTGCACTTGGGGTATTTGTGTGTGTGCCCACGTGTGTGTGTGTGTGTGTGTGTGTGTGTGTGTGTGTGTGTGTGTGTGTGTGTGTGTGTGTGTGGGTGTGTGTGTGTGTGTGTGTGTGTGTGTGTGAATGTGTCCATGCATCCTTGTGTGTGTATGTACATATGTGTATGTATGTGTGTGCGCGCTTGTGTCCGTGTGTTTGTGTGTATTTGTGTGTATTTGTGTGTGTGTTTTCACTGTTCACTTGGCGACCGACTGCTGGTTCCTGAATGGCCGTGTTGGAGGATGTGTGACTGTGTGGGGTCTGGGGGAGGGACAAAGACACTGGTGGGGGTAAGAAGGGCCGTGGGTATGGCCGACAGCAGGGTCGGACGTGTCTGCACCGCCCAATCAGGCTTCGTCCGCCTGAGAGCTCCGGTTCGGTGCATTATTCTTCATTAGCGACAGTTCACTGCCTCTGTCCATTTCAGGCAAATCCCCGGGGAACAGGTCAATCCGAATGTCCCTGGCTCTTTCATCTTGTTGTGAATACTTTTGTCCGTGGGGAATCAGATTCCAAAAATGGCCTCCAACCATGTTATGACTCTTACACAGAACTCTAGAGAGAAAATTAGCAGCTTACTTCAGTAATTATTGATGATAACATGTGTATATATATATATATATATATATATATATATATATATATATATATATATATATATATATATATATATATATATAGCTTGCCCAATAGGTTTCTGTTTCATTAGAATTGTCCTTTATTCCTGTAGAAATAGGTGCTCTTTCACACCTCAAGTCTGTTTTGATTTTCCATATTATAACCTTACACTTTACTAAGTACCCTACCAAGCGATCTGACCCTAGTTTTAATGGAGCTCTTATATTGGATTCTGTATATGAGACATCCACCTTAACAGCCTATGTGCAGATGTATTTTAAGGTGTACCTTTTTCAATGCAAGTCAAGTCCATACCTATTGATGCAATCATATCAGCTACAGACACTGGTGTTTCTAATCCATATTTTCTAAATTATTTTCTTATAATATCTGGGAGATATTGATAAACTTTTCTTACACTGCTGGTAAGCACAAACTGTCATGGGTTATTTGCTTTGGAAGAATAGGGGACCGTTGAGGTGAATTTTCCACTTGACTTTTCACGTTTATGAAGTTGGGACTAAAATCTATTTCCTCATTTAGGATAGCTTCAATCTTCTGCTTCTCTCTTCATTATAACTTGTTCACAGTGCAGGTGAATAGACCAGCAGGTCATGACGTCCTTCACACCAAATACTCAAAACTCAGAGCAAATATATGACTTCAAATATAGGACCATTTACTGCTTTGTTGGCTAACAGCAATTCAGCCTTAAAACATGTGATCTTTTAAATCATGCACTGCATACTATTAAAATATGCTGCATACTATTAAAATGTGCACTTTACACTTTCATCAAAGAGTTTGTGACTGCTGGGAACTGGGAGTAAGTGCCAAAGACATTCTCATTTAAAGTGGGACTGTATTTCATACGGTGCTTCCTTTGAGAGTTTGGAGCGCTCCAGCTTTGAGGTCAGGGTAAAAGTAACACCAGCTTTCATTTCATCATAGCTTCTTTGTTTCTTTGGTGTTTCCAGATCCTGTCCCACTGTCAGACTGGAGGATATGCAGCATCAAGAATTTTAAAATAACCTTTTAAACAACATTTTAAATAACAGTGAGAAATCTGATCTGGGTGAAAGGAAATGTGCAGGAGGGTGAAGGGGGGAAGATGGAGGGAGGGGAGGAGGGAGGGGAGGATGAAGGGGAGGATGGAGGGAAGGGAGAGGAGGGG